>NW_026875239.1:0-103520 GCF_032173495.1 Musca vetustissima
ATTTGTTGCTTCATTGACTGCAATAAGTGACTGTGCTCGCACTAGCAATTGTTGTAGTTTTTGTATTTATTCATAATTATACTAAGCTCAAAATGTAAACATCACATACAATTTTATAATTTCCATTTCCATTTGAACCATAAAATGAACTCTTATCAATTGGTTTCTTTGTTTATTATTCATTCGGCCAGTACAACAACACTTAGTTGCAACAACTAAAATAGGAAGACAGACAGACTCACTCGTACGGGCATTGTAAGCCTAACGATTAATAACTACTTGTCAAAAAAACAAGCAAGAAATTAATGAAAAAAAAAAAACAATTAAAAAACGCTCATAAATAATAGAAGAAAAAACATAGAATGCACTTTCTCATTTGCCGTTAGACATATACATATGTATGTACGAATGTTTATGTAAATGAAAATAGTAAAAGTTTTTGTATAGTTTTTATGGATTCGTTTACATATAGAACGGGATAGAACAAAGTTATGGCTTAAGGTTCTAGTGAAATTGGAAAAAATTGTATTTGTCAGGTTGGGGAAAAAGAAATTCATTATTTTTCGGCAGATGGCTGTACTGATAGATTTCTCGTAAAGTATAGATTAAACAATTTTAGATTTGTTTTAATGCATCCGCCATACAGTCCGGACTTGTCACCAAGCGTTTATCATCTTTTTCTTGCATTGCAAAATTTCTTTAACCCTTTGAGCCCCGAATTTTTTTCCGCTATCTTAAAACAAATTTCTGTTCACAGATGCACAAAATTTTACATAGCTACATCCTTGCATTAGGGAGATACAGTACATTCTTTTGAAAAAATTAAAGTGCAATATCAAGAAATCCAAATGCAAAATCGACTGAAAATCCGTTTAAATTATTCTCTATATTCATTTTTACAAGAATCAAAAATAATTCTGATGGCAGAATTCGTACAATTTGAATGCGAAGCGATTTAAATAATTTGGACTGTATACACAAATTAGTACTGTACACAAATTTACCCTCTTCACTATATTGAAAAGCTCATAACTTTACCAAAACTTTGAATTTTTGGTTTTTTCTTTTGACACGTGTCGTCCATAATCTTATCTTGACATATGAAATCCAAAAAATATATATATCTACTAGCTGCGTATTAAATATAAGTTCTAAAACATTTTTTTGCCTGTTGGCAACATTGGGCCACAAAGGGTTAATGGTAAAAAATTGGTATCTAGGGAGGATTGTGAAAATTCGACTACTAGCGTTTTTTGCAAATAGAGAGCAGGACCTCTATGAGAGAAGCATTATGAAGTTAAACTTAAAATGGCAACAAATCGGTGCATATTTGGTCCAAATCGGACATTCCGAAGCATATTAAAGTCCTATAGTTCATATAAAAATAATGGATTTCCTTTTTCCCCAACCTAATATTTTTGAAAGAATGGCTTAATGTAATTAGTCTATACTAGTATTTACTTGATTATATAGTATTTCGTGCTCTCAAAACAATTGTCGAAGCACTTTATCAATACGATTTGAACGATTTGTGAAGTAAATTTTAAGAGAGTTACCAGAAGTAATTCTGGTAACTCTCTTAAAATTTAATTCACACTTCTTAGTATGATTAGATAGTTAACATTTTAAATAAATATACTTGAGGATTGTATTGAGCGCAAATTTTGACAACCTGAAAATAATTTTCTAACGGAGACCAAATGAGTGTAAATTTGTTGAATAATTTGGTTAGGCAAAATTCGGCGGTCATTGAACGCATTAGAACTATCACATTTTGGTATTCCGTTAACAGATCTGGTCAGGTGGTCCTGGTAGTAATCATAAAGTCTAGTCCAATACTACAATACTGTACCGGTGGTAGAAGCTTCAGAAGCTGAAGACCCACACATAATTCAATTTGTTTTATTTAAAAAGAAAATGTTTCTTTTCAAATTAGAAACATTTTGAACTGATTCATTCAAGCATTTCTCAAAACGTTGAAAAAAGATAAAACAACAAAACCACACACACTCGTACACCAAGCGCTCACATTCATACTTCAATAAAATTGTAACGGCCAATATTTACGCTTGATGTAGAGGAAATCATATCGTGCAAGAAATAGGAAAATTGTACACAAGAAAATAAAGCGAAATGTAAATATCATTAAGTAGTATAAGAAGTAGATAGAAAGAAACGAAGAGAATAAAACAAAATAGTATATTTGAATTCAGGTGTAAAACCAAATGTAGATTAGTGTGTGGCTATAAAACACAATAGGCATCATCAACCGCACATTCACTCAAACAAACATATATAGATATATTCACGACTTGTTATTACTCGTGCACGTTTTAAGAATTAAACCACATTGCCACCATTTTAGTTGTTGAAGAACCACTAAGGGACCAGAGGGAGCGGAGCTAGATTTTGAATTATAATTGCGCCTATAATAAATGCTTTCTTGATGAGTGTTCTGTGTATTCGCTGTGTGAATAAATGTAAATTAAATATTAGCTTTTTCGTATCTGCTTCTCTTCTATTCCTTTTTTGTGCTCTCCATTTACTTTTTTAACAATATTTTGAAAAAAGTGCAGTTGGATCAATCGGGAGTATTTTAAAAATAATGTAATCGATACTAAGATTTTAATTAAAAGAAATCAATCAAGTTATTTTCTATACATATTGATTTTTTTTATAGAATATTAAATATTGAAAAAAATGAGCTGAATTTGAAGAGTTGAAGATAAACAAATAAATGTGTTTGTATCAAAATAAAAATAGAATTGAAAATGAAGAATAGTAGTGACGTAATGAAGAGCTAGAAATTCTGGTTTTGGCATAATTTAAGCCATAAAAGAAACATCTGGTTTTTAAGATGTTCCCAAAAAAAAAAAAAAAAATTAACATTAACAGAAAACAAGTTTGCAAATTATATTGTAGGTAAGGGCCGAAAATGTGATACCCTATATAACAGAGTTATATATCTACAAAGTTAAATTTTTTGCAATGACATTGGACCAGGTTTAACAATGACATTAGACCAGCTTAAATGGATTAAGAATTTTGAATTTATCTTTCAAAGTCGAACATTTTAATTTGTTTTTTTAATTTTTTTTAAAGATTCAGTTCTGCTGCAGTCGGTCAAAAGAAATGACAAATCATCTATTTATAGGAAGCCTAGACTATAAACTCAGGCTTAGGCTCATACATGGCAAGACTTTTAGGTCAACAAAAATCAATCAATTGCTGAAAAATAAATCAGAATTTTCTAAGACTTTGGAACGTGATGATGACAATATTCTCGAAAACACTGTGGAATGTATGGCATTGACCGCCAAGAGATAAGGCAGGGAAAGCTATAGTTTCGGATCTAGCCACTGATCCTCATCAGTTCCCTTTTTTGTTGGGATATTCTCTCCAGAAGCTTCTTTACCAAAAAACCATTCATACCCAAATATATCTTGTAACAAATGGAAGTACTTACGTTCCATTTGTTACGATACCACCTTACTCAGAAGTTCGTCGGTGCCTGACTTCGTGGTTAACACGGCATTTGCATACTTTTCCCACTGCTATATGTCGTCACTTTGCGACGAATGCATAAAATATTCTTATATTATGATGTGCGGTAGTAAAACGAATCCAAGTCAGGGCTGTACGACATATGAGCCTTGAGCGTAATGTTGTTCGTTTTTTTCGTTCATTCGTTCATTTGCGTCGAATTCCTCCCAAGACTTCAAGCAAATAAACTATGATGTACCTCTCAGAATTGACCTGACCAATTTTGCCCAAGAAACCATTTCTGCGAAGTTCTTATTCCACGAACACCATGCGTTAGAATTGATTAATAATCGAAAACCCACTCGATTGATTACTGTTTGTAGAGGATTCATACACATAGATCCCTGATTCGTCAACTGGCTTTAAAAAAATTTCTATGTGCCAATCGACATGAGCTTCTGTCAAATTGGGTGATATCGAATGTATACTGGGGCAATATCGAATGTATACGGGATGCAATGCGCAAGGATGCTTCTATTTTTTTTTTTTTTAATATTTTAGTATAATTGTACCCAGTACGGTTGTCGTACGATCATGTGTTGTTTACAGTGACTTAAAGAATCCATATCCAGAAAATTAACTCGAGAACATTGTCGCGTGTTAATTTCGTCGAATGTTGTGAAAATTTATCGCACGATATGTTAACGAGTTTATTCCATATTTTTGGGAAATGGATTTTTGAAGCCCCTCTAAAGAACATAACACATGGTGGTACGTCAAACCGTACTGTAGACTATTTTAATTGGGTACGTTTAATTGCCCATCTTTTGATACATTAATAATTTTCCATTCCCATAACGTTATTTTTTGTTGAAAACAGATGTTCACTTTTTTGAAAAATATGTTTCACAATTTCTTCACAAACAAATGAATAAAAATAAAACTATATGATTGTCAATTACACCTCATTATAGTACGTTTATATTTAACCGATTTTCGTTTACCCAGTGGGTTTCAATTGCCAATTCCTTTGCATATACCAAACAATCCTTACCTCCATACATGGTTCAACATTTCTCATACATGTTTTTCTATCAATCTTATATTGAAATAAATATTTCAAACCAAAATAAAATACTTAAAATGTTCAAATGAAAGTAAACAATGTCTACGATACAAATCTCTTGTCTTCTGTCATTTAAACGATTCAAATTGGCAATCCCTGTCGACACCCACAACAAATTAAATCTGATTTCCCATTAGAGCATCAATTTAGTTCATCATTTGTCTACTTGAGAAAAAAAGAGAGGGAGAGCGAGAGCGAGAGAGAATATAACACACATTAGCTTTATAAAAGTCAAAAACAAAAATGTGTTATTATTATCATTTATTTGTAAGTATTGGAAGGTCTTTTTGTTTGCTGAAACCCGAAATTCCCCTCTGAAAGAGATATGACGACTCCGTATACAAAATCACAACAACAATAACAACATCAATACCCGATTAAATAAGATAGAATGAGTAATATGAATAAAAAAGAAGACATGTGAATACAGTGTTTGACAAGAAAAAAAAGAAGAAACGAAGCTTAAACACTACAACAACAATTTTGTTTGTACTTTAGCGGTTTTGATAAGCTTAAGAGGAATGGCAAATGACACCATTTATTTTTTCAAGAGAAATTTATATATATTTTTATTCATCTGGGTAAAACCAATTTCTAGTTTTTTGCCAATTTGTGTGTCTGTTTTCAAATATACCACTTCTTTGAAGTACTGAACCATTATGAAGGTCATCATAAAGGACTTATTCCGTATTTTGGTATTTCCATTTCTTGGTCGTATCGTGGAAAACTTTATTATAAACTGGGTTTTCCTGAAAAAAGATAAGAACGAGTACTATTCAAACTTCTTGAAATTCCCCATGACTGTATCGAAATCCATTAGTTTTGATTTGTAATCGCATGAGTTTGCCTTAGCAAAAATTATCAGTAATAATAAATAAAAAATGGTACGTCCGTACGTTACCTTGGCTTTTTAAAAGGTTGGAGCAAAGAATTTTTAGATCCTCATGTTACTAAAAACTTATACATTTTTTGTATGTCCAATTTACAATACGGTTCAATAAAATGGAACCCAGCATATTATTCTGTTTAAGAGATCGTGGTTGGGACGCGCACAGTCATTGCCATCATATGAATAAAGATTAAGTCTGATTAAACTGTCCAGCTTAAGGGACAGATTTTTTAAATTTTTTTAAAATGTTATTCAAAAAAATTGTCTCGGAATTCATTTAACTAAGAGTTTGTGTCAATATTCCTATTAGACCAACTCGAAATTATGATCTACTTCGATTTGCTTACTATACGAAAAACTACTCTAATAATGACCCTTTATGCCGACTGTTAATGGAATTCAATAAAATGTATCTTATAAACGAACTATCTGAAAATCGTGATTCAGTTAAGAGAAAACTAATTTTATACTTAAACCCTTGAATTTTTTTTAAGGATTTAGTATCGATAGATTTAAAATAATAATAAAAAATGTCGCCATGGGTAAAGAATTATGGATCTATGGCTACAAAGACGAGCCAAATCCAATGGCAAAACTGGCCCCATATGATATGACTTGGCACCGAATGACCGTATAATGGTAGGTTTATGTTTAAAGCCACATTTTTTACGTTACGAGTTACTATTTCCCGTAGACTATTTCCTTAGATCGTCGAAAACGTGGAATTGATAGAACCTCTGCCATATAACCCAGATACCCAACAACGACCATATAACAATAGGCTATTGTGCCTGTAATTTGACATTTCGGTTAAAAGATTTCCTTGCAAAAATGATATAGATCAATATTAAGAATACGGCTTACGAAAAACGAAAATTCCCCTACCGATAATATTTTAATATAGATCGATATTTTACAAGGATTTCCTATGAACTTTTGACACAAACGTATTGCAAAGTGGCTCCCCTGGTTCGTCAAAAGTCTTACGAATTGAAAGTGGGTGTATAATTTCCGATACAGGCGTTCCGACTTGTTCTAAATGTACAGAGTAGTTTTGTAGACGAACAACAAAAGATATCAATATTAGACAACACAACAAGTATACAGGCGATACTTACGTGTTGCTAATTTGGAACTCGTGGTGATTGGTAAATTTTATTGCGGCAAAGTTATTTAAACTTCCTGCTTCTTCTTCCTTAGCAATTGGTATTATCTGATGACAATAGGTAATCGTTGAGGTACCGATAAATATACTTATGGATGGAACTTCAAAACTGGGATCATGGCGTAGACTTGGCCCAAAGGAAGAAGTCGCCTGGTTTGAAATCCTAAGTTCACTATGCCCAATTAGGATCACATCTTTAATAGATAATACTGAGGGAAAACTTTTTCCGAACAAAAAAAAAAAAAAAAAAAAACGCATCTAATAGTTACAGCAATAACTCTTAGGTTTTCCGACCCCAGATGCGACAATCAGTAATGATGATTTTTCTATTGAATTTCGGGTTAATTTGTATGCATTTCAAGGGCCCAATCAGCAAAGATATGATGTTGATGAAGATCGGTAGCCCTAAAATCTTGTTTTAACTAATTTTTTTTTTTGAGTTGCGTAACTCCAGAACGAAAAGAAACTATCGGTACTAAAAACGGTTCTTTCGTTCACCTAGTCTTTTTTCCCATACATTACTTTTTATTCGTTCAACTAGTTCCCTTTAATACAGTTAACGAATGTGTACCAATGAATTATTGAATTAAAATGATCTAAATGATTGACATAGTTTTTTGCGGAACGAACCGGAAAAGATTTTGGTCGAAGTGGTGAACGGTATTTTTTCTCATCATTAAGTTATCCAAACATCAGAATTTTTTGCTAATATCTATATTGCGGTGCATGGTTGAAGCAGCTACCGAAATACAGAGTAATTGGAAAATACATTTCTTTTGCATTTTCCCCATATACAGATCTCGCCAAATTTTAGACAATTTGAAGGTTCTAGTTCTATTTTCAAAAAAAAGTTTTGGTTTCAAAACCTCCAATAAAATGTTTTTTTTTTAAGTCCCATGCTTTGGCCGCATTTTCCAATTGAAGTAGCAGTCATTTCTCATTTCGGTTTGTCAGAGGAGAAAATACCTCGTCATTTTGATTCGGCTTGCTTCCCCATGATAGAGTTTTTCTAACCTGCATCAGTGCGGTTGAAATTAACAATGTTTGTACTTGTTTTCAACTAAATTATTATTTTTCTGACTTTTTCTTGCCATCAATATGTCATAATATAGCGTGCTTGTAGTAATTAATTCAAAATAGTTCATTTCATTATTGATTGTAATTATTTGAGTCGTTTATTTTGAAAGTGGTTTAAGGGAACCCCACCCATTCTCGATTCTAAAGATTTTTAATGGGCTGGTAAATCAATACCAATGCTTGTTAAGGTTTGTAACTTTGCACATATATATCTGAAGATTTAAAAGAGAAGAAAAATAATTTACAACAAATTTTTGTTATTGTTTTGTTGTTGTTTTTTGTAATTAAAGAAAAGTCCTTATTTTTGATGGCGGGCATGAAAATTCCAACGGTGATAGAAAGAGTACATGTCTGGCTCTCGTATGAACTAGGATTATTGACTTCGCTCTAAAATTAACAAAATGGCGGACCTTTGAAAAAATATTTTTGGAAAATCGCTGATTTTTGACCAAAAACCAAGTTAAAAAATAAGAAAGATCTTCACCGATTGGCTTTATCCTAGTTCATACGATAGCTATACACTCACAGAGAAACGTGTAAAAATTTGGAATCGATTGGGTTATTAGTTTTTGAGTTATCGTGCCCGCCATTCACAAAAGAGAAAAACGCGTTTAAAGTTTGAGAAGCCCTTTAGCCGTCACTTGATGCTGACACAATAAATCGGCTATATCTTCAAGAGTTCTTGAGATTTTCACTTGGACATTCTTGATTTATAGCATAGACAGACGACAGCCTTAATTTGCATTAACAGCCTTAATTCAAATTAACTTGTACATTATCCTCATTTTTATGTGTTGTTAATGCACAAAATCAAACTGAATTTATACTGAATTAAGCAATTTCAATATGGCAATGCTGTAGAAAATAAATTGATTGTTGTCAAATTTGTTTACGTTTACGAAAATAAAAATTAGAAATAAAGGCAAAATTCAACATTTCTTCAAATTTGGAGCTGTTTTATCTTCATTATAGCTGTTAGTTTTCCTTCCTGTTGTGTATCAATTTCAAAAAGATGTAATCCTAAAAAATATTGTAAACAAATGTCAATATTTTCTTCCTACACACAGACAAACAATAGTTTTGAAAAAAAAACTGGTTCATAAATGCAGAAACTCTCGTCTGTCAGGGGTAAATTTTAATTCAAATTAAGAACTTTTTAATGCAAATTAAGGCTGTCGTCTGTCTATGGTATTAGTGTAGATTCGAATTAAATCAACAAAATTTTTGACCCCGAGAATGGGGGGGGGGTCCACTTAAGTCCATGTTTTATTATTATTGAGATATTTAAAGGTTTGAGTTGCATTTGTTTCAAAAATATTTTTAAGTGGTATACATTTTGGATGTGGTTTTGTGCACTTACAGCCTGTTTTTGTAAAATTCTAAAGGAACGAATTCATTTATTTTTGTTTTGAATCAAAAAACATCTTACATAAAATTTGTATCAGAACCTAAAATGGACTTAAACCACTTTCAAAATTAACGACTCATTTATATAATTGTAATTTTGAGTTCTGAATAGGAACAATAATTGTGTTTTTTATAAACCCTCAGATTTCCACGAAATCAGACATAATAAAAATATCGAAATGTTTTTCAAATATTTTTATTCATTAAATATTTATACAACCGGTTTCTCTCACTTGATTGTATTATTTACCCTGACATGCGCTACGGGTGTGAGAGGAAAATGAACTCCGGAACACTGCTTGCTGCATTCGAAATGAAAAAAATGTATAATAGCCATTAAATTATTCTTTTGTAATTAAGGAAGGAAATTGTATTGAATTCATAATTGTGTCAGGAATTATTGCAATTACTTATTGATGAATTCTGTTTGAAAGAATCCTGTTTTGTTCGGATATGCCATAACCTTAGCGTGTTATAGAGCTAATAAATTATGAACTCTTTAATATTTGTAATGCTATTATTATGAACAATATTACCAGACACTACTTAACAAATTAATTTTCTTCTTGTGTTTTTTGTTTTGAGAATTTTTACCTGACCGTTATTTCTCCGCGTAAATGTCATTAATGTTTACGGGTAGCAAAGTAACTTAATTGACATCACATCAGATTATATAAGTCCATTAACAATATTTAATTTAATTATGAGTGTTTTATTAAGTGCCTAAACAAAGTGCTTCCCTCCTACACCAAGCAAAGTTGGTTGTTTTAAAAAGTAAATCGACATCTTCATGTTCGTTCTACATTTTATTTGGCATTTAAGGTGATTGTGTTTGTTCCTGTATATCTTATCACTTCAAATACTTTCAAGAGTCAAGTACCTCATATTGCAAGTAAAAGCGATAAGCGTCGTAAAAATCACAGTCTATCAACAATAAAGGTAATAGAAGATAATATTTGTGCCTTGCAAAAAATTTTGATATATATTTTTTTTTTGATTGAAAAATGAAAATCTGCCTATGATTTAGGAAATAATTGCTAATTAATTATATAAATTAATTCTGGTCATTAAACTAAGACCAAAGTCTATAGACGGGTTTTGTTAATTTACAGCGTATACGTGGTGACAACAATCATACGCACTAATGTACACACTAAGCGCTTTCCGAATTTAGAAGATATCATGTTTCTTAACATTGCTGGCAAATGTGTTCCTCTCAAAATGACTGGAATAGATAAAGGGACATTCGTTTAATATATTTATTCGTTACATATAATCTATTGTAATCTATGAGTTTGCAAATCATTACGATTTTTGGAAGATGGATTTGATGATGCGTGGCGTGGACATGAATTTGTGTATTCTTTGGTATTAGAATTTAATATACGAATATCTTTTTTCTTTTGAAAATTGAACAACTTTTATTTTATTAGGAGTTTTTACATCGTCACCGAAATTTGTAATATATAAGTTCCCTATAATGACAATGGCCCATAACCCAATTTCAAAATAGAGACAACTTCTTACGAGAACTTCGCTTAACTGATGGCGAATACGTTATCAGCGACACTCATATGCCCTGATTCACATTTAATTAATTGCAAACTACATATGTGAAATAAAAAATTTTGGTCATTGGGGGTTTGTTTAACCCTAATTAGAACTGCTGGCGTATGCGTTATGATAGTAATAAATAATACGCCGGTCTCAGGAATGTATATGTTAGTACGTATACTTTGCTGGCGTATGACAGGCGTTTGTTCCATAAGCCGAACTTAAAAAATATTTACAGGCGCGTCGGTCTTTTGAGCAGCTCTTCTAATTTGAAAGACCATGCTCGGAGATGTTGTCTTTTCCTTGATCTTTCTATCGAATTCGTGGCCATCCCCTTCTACGTGACGCATTAGTTGACTCGCTTTTATATGCCTTTTGAGCTGGGTCATCATTATCCATTCTCAACCAACGTTGTCGAAAATTTTTCTCTCAAATACTCCAAGACCTGCCTCATCTGCTTGCCCAATCCTTCAGATCCATACAACATCACGGGTAGTATCATCGTCTTGTAGATTATGAATTTGGTCTGCCCAGAGGTTGCCTTGCTTTTGAATTGCTTACTCAGACCATAGTAGAATTTGTTGGCCAACACTATTCTTCTCCGAATTTCAAAGCTGATGCTATTAGTTTTGCTTATTACTTACTACCTTGAAGCTGTAGTTTTCAAGTTCCACAGTTGGTCCGAGTCTACTGAACGTCTTGCGCGTTGATACCATCAGCTCGGTCTTCACGCCATTTACAGCCATTCCCTTTTGGGCCAGACTCTTTCTCAATTTGTTCAGAGTTGATGTCGTCGGCGTAGGCAAGTAACATATGCTGTTCGGTGTACAGAGTCTCATTTCTGTTCACTTTTTCCTCTCGTACAACCTTTTTCCTGCAGGATGTTACACGACAAATTTGTCTAAATTATGTTAAAGGGCTCCGCGATGTCCTTTCCAGTTCACTTTTCATTTCTGTTCACTTTTTCCTCTCGTACGACCTTTTTCCTGCAGGATGTTACACGACAAATTTGTCTAAATTATGTTAAAGGGCTCCGCGATGTCCTTTCCAGTTAATTTCGCAGGGATGCCAAAGGCATACATGGCTTTGAATACCTCAGAGCCGATTTGGCTGTCTAATGCGGCTTTGTAGTCGACGAATAGGTGGAATGTGCCTATGTTTTTCGTTGGTCTTTTCCAGGATTTGGTCTATAGTGGATTTGCCGCATTTATAAGATCCAATAATATCATTTACCATTGGCATCAGTCGTTCACACAGTACGCTGGGTACTACTTTTTATGCGATGAAAGGGAGACTAATTCCTCTTTAGTCGGCACATATCGTCTTTACTTCTTTTTTGTGCACGGGACACAGGATGCTGATGTTCCAATTATTGAGCATACATACATACATACAACCATATTAAAATATTTTATTCCATCAAAAGTTCTTCTATAAACTATTGCTAAAAGTATTACGAACTGTCCCATTTATTTGTAGTTCGGTCGTATACGTTATGACAGCAATCATACGTCACCAAGAGAAACTCACACACCTGTTTTTGCAAATTAAAAATAAGTGTGTATTTCGATTTTTCCATTTTCCGCATATAGTCTGACATAATCAAAAGGTATTCTTCTATAAACTATAGATGTGGAGGTTTTAGAAATTGTCACATAAAATTGTCCTTCTGTCGTATACGTTATGACGTCAAGTATACGCCTCTAAGACATCTACACACCCGCTTCAATAAATAATATTTCGAATTTCACCCCCTTTCAAAAATTTTCCACGTACAACATGAAACCGATAGGCCATGGATTAAGGCTATTATTTGCACTCAAGTCAAGCTATTATACCGTTTGTGTATCTCCTACAAATATACCGCAAAATAAGCATTACACTCATTCATTTTTTCTTGCTTTATTTTGCAATCATTTACCGAGCCTCAAGACAAACAAATAAAAAATTCTACCATCTGTCTAAGGCTACAAAATTGGGTCAGGTATTTGTAAGGCTGTCAGTCAGTCCGTCTGTACAAGGTCAGTTTGTTGTTGTATTATGCATTTTCCTTCCTTCGTTTGGTTTTTGTGCGTTTTTCTTTTTTTGTGACAAATAATTTATACAACTTGTTGTTGTTGGTGTGTTTGTTTTTTTTTTGTCACAATCTGTAGAGAAATGCACGAAAATTTGCATTAATTTAAATTGTTTATACTCTGTCAGATCATTTGTAACACTGTCGCCGTCCTCTTCTGCTTTGTTGTGCAAAGATATTTGCACCACATCACAAATTGCCCCCACTTTTCCCTCACACATTCATTTTTTTATCAAATTGTTTTGTGCAATATTCATTCCTGGTCAAATGCCATCAACCTCCCACTATCTTCTATCTCTAATGGAGAATACAACCATTAAATATAATTGTCGACCGACCGCGTTCTTGTCGTATTCGCCTATGATACCGTGGGTATTGTCTTATCTCAAAATTTGTGTAATGTTCATATTCATCTTTTAATTGAATAGAAACGATGATAACAACAACGAGAACGACAACAGCAACAGAAGCAAACACAATGGCAACTTGTAAGACTAGAAGAATTGAAATTGTATCGCCATCACCCAGAAAAATAAAACCAAACCAAACAATAAACAGATAGAACCGAAAGTGTAATTGTACTCTGGTATTCCAGAATTTTATAGCTTTGCATTCTTTGCACAGTGGTAAAGAGAGGAGGTAATTGAAAGAATTTGGGTTATTTTTTAAAAAATGTACAGAAAAGGTGGATTTTAAAACTTCGGAGAAAGTGAAATTGCGGAATAACGGTTTCTTAAAGTATAGAACGAAAACCTATAGAAATGTTTTCTTTTGCTTTCATACAGCATACCTTCATTTTTCTAAAGATAATGGATTATCAATAGTTAATACATTCGAAAAAATCCCTTCAATCCTTTATGAATGGGTTCTATTGCAAATACTTTCATAAGGGCTATTGGCAAAATAAATTCTAAATGTATTTTATGCCTTGAATATTCATCTAGTAATATAGAATCTCTAAACATTTTCATTTCAAGTGTCTTATTTAAAAAGTTCATCGTTACGACAACTTTTTTAGACAATAGACTGTCAAAAAGTATTTCTATGTACTCGGTTGAGTTGAGTATAAAAGACGGAGTTGTTGGATATATTTCTAAAAATTTTATTGGAAGATTTAAGATACTTCAGAATCGATTCTACAAATGAAGACCTATCCAAGTATTGGTTTTGGTATAGTCCCATATAATTGTACCGCCCAAATTTTCTAGTTTTAGGTCTATTCGAAAATACTGCTTTTGTAGCAGAAAATTTACAATATAGATCCGTGTGTAGAATTTTAGGTATATGAAATTCCTACTTCATGGTGTACGAAATTATATTTTCAATTCTGCCGAATTTTTTATATCTATTAAATTTAAATAAAAATTGTCATTTCTGTTTTACCTTGAAACGAACATCCAGTTTTATACTTATGTTTAATGAAATATTAATAATCTGAGGCGTATACGTTTTGACATCAATCATACGCACTCATGTATAGATTTTCCAACCAATGAACTCTCGATATGGGGAACTAATTAATGCCATGTACAGACGAGCGCCGTTCGCTCTCTCATTCGTTGTTCGACCCTTAATTATGAAGTAATTACTTAGTTCCCCATACAAAATTGTCTGAGCGAACACCGATTTTTGTACGTTGTTCAATTCGAATCACTCTCTGAATAACCAAGAAATTTGTCCCATCCCTAAAAATTGAGAGTATTTATTGAAAATAAATATATTTTGACAGCATGAAAATATTTATAAAATTTTCAAAGATTTTTAGAAAAATTGAAAATAATGAATGAAAAGTAATAAATTGTATAGATTTTATATATGCAGCAGAATGTAAATTTTGTTTTCTACATAATGCAATATGCATTTCTTTTCACTTGGTTCTAATTAGCGTACAGAACAAGAAACAAATGTGGGGAAACTCAAACAAAAAATTCTCCCAATTTTTATATGTGACATTTGATTTGACAGAATATACAAATGTATTAAAAACAACAACATTTTCAGAAAAATGGAAAACATGAAAGAAAAGTATTTAGATATGGGTTCTTACTATATTCAGAATAAAGAGAATATTTTTTTTTCTATTTAAATTCATAGGTAATACACACAAATATGTTGAGATTTCTGTGTAAAAGGAGAAACAACAAATTTGATAAAGAAAACTCTGATGACATGAATTAAGAATAGTGTTGTATGAACGGGTTAATTCATGTACGTAATTCTGAGAGCGAACTACGTTGTTCGAATGCCCGTCAGAACATGGCATAATGTCGGGGTAGTTCATATTTTCGAATTTGTTGACATTTTTGATTCGACCAGCTTATTTACCGCTAATTCCCTGATTTTTCAATACTTTTAGAATATAGTTTCGGATCTCGCCACTGATCGTCATCAGTTCCCTTAGTTTTTTGTTAGGGATATTCTCCCCAGATGCTATTTATAGCTTCGTTACACAAAAACCTCTTTTTGTTCTTGGTGTTTTTTCTCAGGTGTCTTTGCAGACTGACGGTCTTTCAAAGTATTAGAAAGCGTTCTATAATAATAGTTCAAATCGACCATACTTTTGACGACATTCCGATGGTATCTGTTTAGGAGTTATGGGAGTTTTCCTGGTTAAAATTGTTCAAACATTTGACGTATACGTTGTGACAGCAATCATACGCCCACCTGTTAATTTAAAAGTTCAATGGGACGTCGTCAAAGTTCCTACATGTTTTTATTTTTTGTTTTGAATATAGAAAATTAGGATATTTTTAGACGTTTGAGCTAAGTTAGTGGCTGATATCTTTGAGAACTTCATAGTGAAGATCTGTAGACTGCAATTTCATATCATACATTAGTTCTACTCACCATACTATCTTATGCTTGCCTTATTTGAGGACATGCACTTTGAAAGATAATGCTGTTCTCCAAAATAAATAGTTCAAATATGCATAGTTCTTTTTTGTTGGGTGGCGATCACATATCTTCCTCGCCTTGATTTATTAGTTCTGTTTGAAAAATACGAAGTTCCAAAGCTCTTGTCTGGTCCTCTGACAGGTTATTTTTTGGGTAGGATATCATTAGTAGAATTGGATTTTCTCTGTTGTTATTTTTGTGTGTTTGAGAAGAGAAAAAATCGTCCTTTCCATTTGATGTTCGTATTGTAAATGTACACATTTCACATTTCCACATTTCCAATTTTTTTTAATATAGGTGCATAACTTCTACACGAATGCATGTATATCAAAGGTTGTAATTTTCCCTATTCAAAACCGCAACCTCTTTTCAAACATTGACAAACTTTTTTACATTACACCAATGCGTGTACCTACCTGTAATGGGAGAAAATATGGTCAATCTTGTCAAAAAAGTTAATATGGTTATAGTTATTTTTTCCTGACAGGATCTTTTCCATGTAGGCTAATATTGCAAGAATCTGGCAAATTGCTCTCGAATCGCATTCCATAGTAACTTCTCGTTTTAGCTGCCACGTTATGGAAAATGTTAATATAGTTCGTATTTGTCGATTGTTGAATAATTTCTGTTCCTTAAAATGACATCATTGAATACATAATTCATTTGCTACAGTAAAGGTGATAATTACGGAACATCTATTGCAAATTAAATGACCCAAATAAATAAACCGAAAATACTTATTTCTGATTTTTTTTGCCAAAGCAAACCACTAATAAAATCACTGGTACCACTTGGCGTATACGTTGTGTCATCAATTATACGCATTCGTGTACTATACATTTTTAATTGTTCCTAGTTCGATATGCACATTCCTAATTTGAAAATATTTAATAAAATGATATACATAAATCAAAATCATTTAATGACCACAACATTGAAAATGTCACTCTGATGTCACCTTATTTCCATACATTTGAACCACATTTAAACACTGTTTTGTGCCCATTTCACACATTCTGTGTCACTAACAGCCGCCGTTCTGGGAAGGGCGATCGTGGGGGTACTGCTGTCATCCTCACACAAATGTGTGTTTTTGCCATTCAATTTGATTATGTTTACTTTAATACTATTTCGTTCATGTTTTTGCTACTGCTGCTGGATGGGAAATTGGTTCAATTTGTTTGTATGTTATTGACCCATTAGTGACAGTGAGACAACGATACGATATATATATGTATATTTAATGTAATTTTTATGTGACACATTTTTGCAATTTATTTTTAGCATTATTATTATTGTTGTTGTTGTTGATAGGGTTCAAATAATTTGACCAATAGACACAATGGCAAACTCGACCCCTTTTTCCAAACATTTACTTATTTTCTTATGGCATTCAATGCATTGTTTTTGTTTTGTTGTTTTCTTCTGTGATAATGATTTCCAAATTATTTTATTTGATTATTTTTGTTTGGCCAAGAAAAAGAAAGAGTTGCCTGTTATTGTTCTTCAATTGGTTGGGGTTACTGTCCCACTAACCTATCTAACTAGATGTACAAATGGGAAGGGCAAATGCTGAGAAAATATTTGTTTGCAGGGAGTAAGTGATAATAGCATAATGTAGAATCAATTTTGGCAAATAAATTTTTGTGGGGGTTGTTGGTTAAATGTGTGGGGGTTATAGAGATTGATGGGTCAACATAATTTATATAAATTAGGGTTTGGTTAGAAAAATATTTTTCCAAAAAATATAACTGATATTAGGCACTTTGGACACGCAAATGTCTTTCGCGCAAGATTATGTCGTGATATCTTATTTAATGAAAACAATTTCAGATATTATGCAACCTCCTACCGTAGATTTGAGGATTCTAAAAACCCTATCCTAACAAGGAAAACTGTGCGAATGGACAACCTGTTCTAAAAAAATCACTCTTAACTATTGCGTTGACAATATTCACAAGATCTACTTTGAAAAGCCTAGAATTAGGTGGCGTGGGGAACCTGTTGACAGAACCTCAAAATATGTCTGGCCCGTGATTACTACATAATTTATTTCTCTCTGTAAGAACGGCGTAACTGGCGTATTCAGAATTAGAACTCTCATCGGCAGTTTGGTAGATTTTAAATAAGAAATAATAAGAAATTCTCCGATATATATCCAATCAACTTATACATAGATTGTATAGAACTTGTCAAACTTTACATCAAGCCCCCTTTCTTCTTACTCTATAATTTTTTTCTCCCCTTATTTTCCCTTATTATATTTTCTCTTCGAGAGGAGTCTCCTAACATGGCAGAATTTCAACAATATTGTGGATTTAATAGCTCCCAGTTGGGTAATATTGTTAAATGATATACTTACCAATCGAAGCGTATACATTTTGACGAAAACCATACGCATTCATGTACACAACCATTGAATAGTATCTCAAATTAAAACTAATTCTTGGCTGTTAATGGACCTGGAAAGAGTGGGAATATCCATAGAAAGACATATCTTCGATATCTGAACATGGCAAAAGAGTTCCACAATGAAGTCTTAAAATGTTGGCCATTTCTTTCTAACAGATTGCTATTCTTATTTTAATAGTTTTTTATATAAATTTAAAATATCTTGCAAATTGGTAGGAAATAATTCGAAATTTGATTCCATATGTTTCATTTATTAGTGAGTATGACTGTTGTCATTGCGTATACGCAATAAGAGGACATACAATACATACAAAAAACTTGAATATGCGTCAATCATTTGGGATCCCTACTGCAACTCCCATATATGTCGTGTAGAAAGGATTCAAAGACGTTTTACACAGTTTGCTCTACAAAATTCACTCCTGACACGCCCTCTTATAAATCTAGGTGTTTATTACAGGGATTGCAAAGTTGTTTTATATTTCACTTAATACTAAAATTGATTCTCCAGATATATTATCGTTAGTACCCATGTTTGTCCCACCGAGGAGCTTACGCGTATTGAATATTTTTAATATTTCATTTCACGGCACGAATTACGGTTTGCAATGATTTTAGTATGTCTAAAAAATTTTTTTAAATCAATTTTGTATGAAATATTTCTTTGAATATAGAATAATAGTTAATTTTAACAACTAGGTATATTATATTATATTAGTCTGTAAGGATACTGAATTCCATTGACTCAATAAATTAAATAAATAAATACCTTTTCCCATTTTGAATTCCTTACCTCGAATTTTCAAATGATTCTCAATTAATATTTTGTTTGTTTACTATATGAGGGAAATAAAATACTTTATTTCCCAATGTTCACCTAATTTATTGCCTTAAATGTAATATTGTTCTCAATAATACTTCCGTTATGTTAACTATTCTATTCAGGGATTAAATAGTTCCCAAATATCTAAATTTTATAAATATAAAAATTGTTCGGGATTAAATAGTTCAGGGATTAAATAGTTCCCAAGTATCTAAATTTTATAAATATAAAAATTGTTCGATTCTTGTTTGAAAGCCGCTTTCATTTTTATACTCCTGTTAATTGAAATATTAATCATTAAAAGCGTATACATGTTGACGACAATCATACGCATTCATGTACACAACGATCATTTGCTGCAAGAGATGTAAAAAAACAACAGAAAATGCGAGTTTTCATTTGCTGCAAAAGAGGTATAACTAAAAAAAGAGATATTCATATGAATTTTTAACAAAACATGAGGTCAATTATAGCGAACAATCGAGCATCATTAACTCGAAAATCACGTTTTTTGAGTTATGCCTGTCTGACAGCAAATGCGCGATGTGTTAATGTGCCTGGGAAGGGGTGGGGTTTTAGAATCACAAGGACTCATTTTCAAATAATATTCATATATTGATATAAAATATATTCCGTGAGATATTTTCGATTTCTATTAAACAGACCTCGTAAACATGTTTGCTATTCACGGACAAATGCATTCAGATTTTTTTCATATAAAAATAAAATATAGTTTTTAGGATATTTTGCAAAATCGTTAATGAGTGCGTATGATTGTTGTCATAACGTATTGCGTATGCGGTCAAGAAAATTATTTCAGAAATTAAATAATTTTTTATTATAGTATACAGTTCGTTACTTAGGAACAGTTATATTTTAAATATAAATATTATTATCTTTGATCTTCATATACATGTTAAATAATATTTGATTTACTAAATCATAAATATTCTAGCAGAGAATGAATACGAGAACTAAAATACTTTTTTTTGCAATAGTTCACCTAATTTATGGAATTAAATGTAACATTGTTCTCCCTAATACTTCCTGTAAATACTATTAAATAAGTTTTTTTGTTTCTTCTTCTTAAATTCAAATCTTTTATTTCCTTTATTCCTCTGTAAATATGTTTATTGTAAATGATAATAACGTGTGTGTGTGTTTGCAAAACATAATCCTATTATAACAGTTGAGTTAATTTATGTGTACAACACAATTGAGCATGGACAAAAGAGAGTACACCACACTCAAACACATTTCACTTAGATTTCCAAGAATGGTCATTATTTTGGGAGGCCACAGTCCCTTCGACAAGAGAAGACTATGAAAAGATTTGTTAATATCGACAATGCGGCAGCAGTGAATGTACTTTTATAATTACATCATTGTGTGTAATAGGAAGTTCAACTCAATGTAGGTAATATTTGTTGTGGTGGTGGTGGTAGTAGTAGTAGGCCAGTCAGTCCATTCCAAATATAATCATATTAGAAAAATCGATTTTTTTTATTATTCCGTGTTTCGTTTTCGTATTTTTGCCACACTGTTACCGTTACAAAAAGGTCATCGTCGTCGTGGTTGTTATGTCGCCACCATTTTTATTGTTGCTATTCGCGGCGTTACCAGGTGGCAGTTGCCGCCTGGCCCCCACCCGGTATAGTTTATTTAAGTGTAAAGTGTAGAAAATGAAGCCAAGAGGTTGAAGACGACAGCGACGACGCCACAACAACGTTCGTTCGTGTATAATTTTCAAAAATACATTTTTAATGGAAATAAACACGCACTGACCTTAATATGCCCCCGGGGCACAGCTGTTTGATTATATTTAACGCATCAAAATTAATTGCGTTGTAGTAAAATACGAAAAAAATTTGCACAGATTATGGAAAACTGAGAAAAACACCGCCTACACAACATGGCCTTTGGTGGGAGACAGGACATAATGTTGTGTCACAATAAAGCTATAAATGGACACTTATACAGGCTTTGATTTGGAATATCTCATTATAGACATTATGCTAATCAAATAATCAATCCTTTAGGCCGATTACACATGTTCTTCAAAATATTTATATAGAATTTCCAAATATATTTTTAATTGAAGGATATACATTCTTCAATCGTATCTCTATAGCGCGGGTGATATTAAGTTCGAAATTCAGTAATTTCTTATTTTTAGTCGAAACTGAATTGCCGTAAGTAAATTACTCACCATCGTTTAAGAACATTCTAAAATTTAACAAATGTTAATTTGCTGTTATCACAGAAATATTTTTTTTAACTCCCCTTTTTTTAACTTCTCCTCTGAGAAAATGAAAAACAAATTAATGACCGAGCCGAACCCTACTTTTTAAACCCTCTGAGGAAAAAAACCCAAATGCAGACACTCGTTGAAAATTCGGCTATGATATTCAGCATTTATCGAAACAGACTATTCACGAATTTTGAATTGAATTGAATTTTGTTTGTGTGTGTGTTTTTTTTCAAAGAAGTTTTGCACCCGCAATAAATCTGGTATGCCAAATTACTGTCACTTCGTTTGGAAAATATACGCCTAAGATCATGAAAATACATAACATGGGCGGGATCTCTATATGGGGGCTTTGACGTAATTCTCAATTAAAGACCTTAAGAATACCGAGAATTTGTAGGTACTGTTATATGGGCAAAGCTCTCATAAATAATACGACTTCTACCTATATTTCAAATGATTTGCAATCATGGAATGCCAAATAACAGAGTTTTTTCAAATGCGACCTTAAGACCTTAAAAATGTCAAAAATATTGCGATCCATACCGTCATTCCAACATACAGATGGACACGACTAAATTGACATAGTCTTTTATAATAACCATAAACAATAATATTTTGAGATGTTGCAAACGGAATTAAAAAATGCCCACTCTTTCTTTATTTAAAAAAACTTAAATTTTAAATATATTTTATTTAATTTCTAATTGTTTTCACCTTTTCTTCTCCCCTCTTTGCAGATGACAAAAAACCCATTGTAGATATTAAAAATCAATACCAAAGTGTTCAAACCACAAACTCAAGTAGTGCTGCTGTACAACAACCAAATGTCAATGTGTCGACCACAGACACAGCAGCAGCCGCCTCCACCTCATCCGTTGTTGTGCCTCCGAGTAGTCGACCTTTATTGGGTGTTAATGGAACCGGTCAACGTAAGGATATGACAGATAAAATAGCCTCAACAACAGCGGCAACAACACTTCAAACGGATATTACAAAAAGTGCCGATGGACAAGCAGCATCATCATCTGACGAAGCCAAAAAGAATGCAAATCCATTACCTAAAAAGGTGTTGTCAGCTACCAAAGTAGCCGCAACTGGTGTCGCAGCCACTGTTGCCGGAACAATTGCTGCAGCAACTGGTGCCGTAACTGGATCAACAAATAGTACAGAAGAAAGTGATTTGGAAAAACTAATTGACTCCATCGATATTCCGGAAGAAGACACTATGGAAACATTGAAGAAGACAAATCGTACTTTGAATACAACTTCGGTAAGTTGATTTTTTGAAAAAGAGGAGGTAATGTTCGGAAATTGTGATTTGTAAAGGTTATTTATTTTCCTATGGCAATGGAAGGAATTTATTGATTTTTAGTTTGATAGTAGTCCCACATGAAAATGAACGAAAGAGGTTAATTGTTTGAATAAAACGAAATCTAAGAAAGAAAAATGAGGTTAATTAGAAGAAATTTCCAGAACGGTTCCAAACGATGAATTCGATTCTGGATTTTAATGAATACTATAGGAACTATCTCAGTAAGTAAAAACGGGATTGTTTGGTAGAATACTGGCAAACAGCTGTTAATCTCTACCAGACAATAAACACTGTTGTTCATCCGATATGCCTTCTTGTCCGGGTACCTCCTTGCACTTGATACTTTTGAGTACCGGATTCGCCAGCTGGAGCGTCAACTCTTGACTATATTGCCTCTCCTGTCGAAAAGTCGACATCCTTCTGTACCATACCTGACGACTCTATTGACTGGAGTGCGATGCTTTTCTCGTATTGAGGAGTGACTAGTTCTGTCATAAAACGCGACAGAACTTTTTTACTTACTTAGCTGGCTTGTGATAGAACGTTTGTTCCAAAAGCCGGTCTTTTGCGCAGCTCTTCCAATTTGAAAGACGATGTTCTGAAATGTTCTTTTCTGACCTTTCTCTTCTGCGTGAACCATCAGTTTGCTCGCTTTTATATGATTTTTGAGCTGGGTATCCTCATTCATTCTCACAACGTAGTCGCTGCAGCTCGATACGTCACTCGATATGTTCTGTTCTCTCAAACACTCCAAGAGCTGCCCCGAATTTTAAAAACAGTGTATAAGTTGTAACAATGTCAAAGTTGTAACTAAGCTAAGGAACAGCTTGGGATCTATTCCGGAGAAGACTACTAGATTATCAATTTCATATTTATTAAACTGTCGGTGTCTTCTGCTGGTAAATATTCAATTGTTTCCAGCTCTTCCTTACCCTCACATAGACGGCAATAATTCACTCCGTTAATGTCACCTTTGGAAATGAGATATCTAATCATGCAGACACCTATTATGATCCCCAATGATTTTTATCTCCCCCTTACT
Organism: Musca vetustissima; assembly: GCF_032173495.1. Classification (NCBI taxonomy): domain Eukaryota; kingdom Metazoa; phylum Arthropoda; class Insecta; order Diptera; family Muscidae; genus Musca; species Musca vetustissima. The sequence continues at coordinate 23,511 of NW_026875239.1, forward strand.
ATCAGACAGCAACGAAGAAATTCCACGGCGAAAGAATTCAGGCCAGACGGTTTTTGGAAACCCTGCATCCAGGTTCCGTTGACCATCTGTTGCCGACTACCCCACAGTAGCTCATTCGTATTTTGCCAATAAAGTAGCAAATAGTTAGAGTAAGCTCATCGGCATCTCATTACCGTCTATGTTACTGTATACTGGAACCCAACATAATGAAGGAGGGGATGAGAGGATTAAGGTTTGGTTTAATAACTAAGCCATCATTTTTTTTACGAAGCTGTAAATGTTGATTGTCTTGTATCTACCAAATATTTGATGTATTTTGCTGCGATAAATTGGACATCAACAGTTGTATCAACTGGGATACCGATCAATACCGAGAAAGTTCGTCAGCTATTTCAGGCCGCTTGACGTTGTAATAGTCACCGGTCCTAAGTCACTAAATTATTTCTCTTTGACTAATTCTGCTGCCTGCACGATTGCTACAGTTTCGGTAAGAAAAACGCTACAATGATTGTTTAGTTTTATGAATTTTTGATAGATAGTTCATCACAGAAAACTCTTGCGCCTGTGCTTTCCTCCTGTATAAATTGACAGAACATTTAATAAAGGAGATAATCATCCGCCCAGGATTCTCTATTAGCCGGAAAGACGTTCATAGAATATTTGTTTCATTTATTTATATGTTTATTTGAAATTATTTCCCAGACTGAGAGACATTTATATCCTCATAAAGCTATTATCCATGAATGACAATGATTATTTGTTCTTCATACAATTGCATAACCTAGTTCTTATGTGAAATGTTCATTTATTGAAACATCATAACATCTATGGGAAATTACTCAGTGTGAACCAGCTGTTAAATTATTAAATGACGTATAAACTAGGAAGTTTTTTCTGCTACATAACTTGTTAACAGGCGGCATTTCAAATGAATTTATTATAAATCATGAAGATGTTGTTATTTATGCAGTTGTTTTTTATATACATATAAAATGTATATAAACAATATGATGTTCATCAATTACCGCAATGTCATGGTTAAAAACCGCATTGATAACAATTGTATTCAACTCACCCCATGATGATAGAGTGTTTAAATGAGAAACTGTAAACCGCAGATATACAAATCATAATAAATGCAAAAGCAAAAAGCTTCATTGTATGAATTGTGTACGAATATTAGAGGGGGTTTTCAAATCAAGATCGAATTTAAGAAGTAGAAATGTTATGCTGATTTAGAACAATTACAAGCAATTATATTCTATGACTCCCATAGCCTTATAGAAATTTCCTCACTTTGATATTAAACTAACTATATATCTATATTAAATATCAAAACATCTTATTCATTTTATTTATTTAATTTTTCTTTAAGGATCATCATCAATATTACAATAGCACAACATATACCGACAAAGATAAGGCCGATAAATATTGGAATGAAATTAAAAATATCACACCCAATTTGATGTTATCACAATCTCATCGCCGCGCTATGGTAATGAATTATAATTAATTTTTGAGTATTTTCATGTTTTATTTAATATTCAAATTTTCGTTTTTTTATTATTCTTTAGACTGTATTATTGAGTTTTGATTTCCCCTTCTATGGTCATCCCGTGAGAAATGTTACCGTTGCCACTGGTGGTTTCATCTATACCGGCGATTATGTACATTCATGGTTGGCTGCTACACAATATATTGCACCATTGATGGCAAATTTCGATACAAGTCTTTCGGAAGATTCATTTGTTCGTATAAACGACACAGGTAAGAAGACAGGGAAATATTTTGAAAACAACTAATTGCAAAGCAAGATATTTAGAGGATCTATTGTATTTAAAATAACGTCTAAAAAGTGTCAGGAAATTTTAAAGTTGCAATTTTATTTAAAAAAAAAAACATAAAAAGTAATTTGCATTTCAATGCCTTTCTAATAAACAATTTATACAAATAATCCTGAATTCGCTGAGCAGAGTATTCGTTATACCGAGTGTGGACAGTCAGCGCCCGGAGGTCAAGGCAATTATGAAACACTATGATAGCTGTTTCTACACAGATGCAATCAAAATTTGCAAGATCGTAGATGGATCTATTGACTTTCAGGTTCTGAGAGCTGGAAGTATCCTCCGAAAACATGTTGTTAATTTTTAAATGTCTCTGTAAGAAAGAAATTGCAGTTCTATCTGATCCGTACCGACGTGACCATAGGTTTCATCCGTAAAGTTTAAGAGTTTTTTAGATGTTTCATGCCTCAGAAACTGCAAATAAATAGCTATATTCTAGAATATACAGCAACTCTTTTGGGGATTCAGATATAACTTAATAATACTTGTATTTCACATGTCCTTTATATACTTATACTTTCTTGCCAGGACCCCCACGTTTTCACATAAATATTCTTTGAAAGTGGCGCCTTCGCAACGACCTCAATGTCATGTGCTACTATTTTGTTCATATCCTCAATCCCTTCTCGTTTAATTTTCCTTTGTAGGTTTTTCGTTTACTGTCATCTGGGAAAATGTTTCTCTTCAGGACAAACAAGATGTTGGTAAATTCACGTTCAGTGCTACGCTACACAAAAACGGTGATATTGTCTTCACTTACTTCAAAGTGCCAATTTTCATTAATGCCATACAAGATGACAAACATCCTGTAAAGGTTGGACTCTCAGATGCTTATATTATGGATCAAGATGTTGGCAGTAAGTTATATTTAGAGATTTATGTTTTTACAATAACCCCTAATGAAATATTTGAAATTCCAGATGCTCGTAGAAAGACAATTTATGAATATCACCGTGTTAGCTTTGGTAATACCCAGATTACAAATGCCACCATTATTTATTTCACCGCCTTGCCAACATGTTTGCAATATACCGATTGTGCATCTTGTTTGAATCACAACACCGATTTCACCGTAAGTTGCAAACATTCGACGAATATTTGAAATTTAAATAATACAAATAATGTTTTACAGTGCTTCTGGTGTCCTACCGCCAACAGATGCTCAACTGGTACCGATCGTAAGAGACAAGAATGGAAAACACATTGTAAGTATTTAAAAAGGCTATAGTATTATTTTTTTGTTTAACAATTTTAAAATCTTATTGAATTTCTCGTTTAACTTCAGCCTGTGAACGTTTCCAAATTATTACGGCATCTACTTGCCCCGCTGCTGGTAGCAACACTACTAATACAGATGGTAACACCAATACAAATCACAATGATGTTACAACACATCCATTTAAACCATATAATCCTTCTGGTTTAGACTCGTCAACAACAACAGCTCCCGTGGATAGTGGCAATACGGAATATCAATACAATGGTACACAAATGAAACCCTTGGCTGGAACACAAATGAAATCCATGGCCGAAGAAGCAGAGCCCTCACAAAAAATGAGCCTAACATTGGGTCTATTTATACCAATTTGCCTGGTGTCTTGTATTGTATTGTGGGTGTTGTATGCCTATCGGAATCCACATACGAAAAGTGGACAATTACTTATACAGGTGAGTAATTATTCTGCAAAACAAGGTGATGTGTTTTTGTTGTTTTAAGCCTTTTCTGGGGGTATCTTTAAATACCATTAATTACTAACTATTGTATTTGTGTATTTTATTACATGCAGTCCAAATATCGTCAGGTTTGTAAAACTTTAGAAACTTTAGACTGATGTTCAATATTCGTCACATTTTAAATTTATCTGTTGTATTATCATTAACATTCATCGAATTCGTTGAAATTCATTTGTTCTACTCTCACTATTAACACAAAATATTGATATTGTCATTTTGTTTTATATAGCACTTCATGTTCACACTTTAGCTGTTAGATCACCTGTTCATTCTGAGTTAAATCAAACTAATGCATGTAAATTTGTTCAAGCCTTCTATTCTTATTCCTATGTACTAATTTTACTTTCTCATAGACTGGTTCATGTAACCGAAAATAAAAACATTGCTTTTGATATAACAAACAGTTAAATTTTGAAAAATCTTATGAGTAAATGTTCAAATATAAATGTACATAAGAATAAGTTATCCTATTGTCTTCAATACTATTAGTTCATACTAAAAATAAAAATTATATGCAATATTGTGCGACAAAATCAATCGTTGCTGATCCTCCTTGATCCTCCAAAGCTTGTAGTCGTTGATTTTATTATATTACCATTTGCATCTATTTAGGGCCCGTTATTAGGCCTTCTACTATATATTTGATATTTACATCGTCATCGTACTTTTTGTTTCATTGGATTAAATTTGCACGAACTTTTCGGAAGTGATATTTTCTATGATTCAGATGAAGCTACACATAGATGTAGTAGTTACAGATCAATTCATGGTATTTCGAGAATAGGAACGAGAATGAGTATGGCTGAAATACTCAGAAATGTTATCCATTGCTAAGTCGTTAAGCTACCGCTAAAGATATGATAATAAGTCTACCACAAACCCACATCAGCCGGAATTGATAACCATTACACTCACATGTATTATAATTACAGTGTCTTCTGGGTCTTTTGACTGTTGGCATTGGTACTTACCGGCAGCTCTATCCACATTTGTCTTGGTTGACAGCATAATCGATAAATCGATAACAAAGTTGTCATTCCAAAACTGACTGTGTAAACCCGGAAGTACTGGGAATGTTAAATCCAAAATCCACTGTTTATATGAGATTGGAGATAAAACTAATGAATTTTTTAGTGCCAAGTACCTCCGGGTTCTGACCAAAGTTTTTTTTATTAGGCTAATCTGCACTACCCTCAACAGCATTAGACGCCATTTGCACACATATTAGCAGGGAACTTAACCAGAAAAGGCCGTGCAATCGAACAGTTATGGTGGCACTTGACCATACCAAACTATTCGGAGATATAGAGAAGACAAATCTCCCATCGTTCTTGAAATATTGCATAATCAACTGTATGTGTGGACACCAGTCGTATGTGGAATTTACAAACAGAAAGTCTAAACCCTGTAGAAACAGGGGAAACAAAGGAAACAGGGAGTTCTCCAAAGAGGCGCCATATCTCTGGCCCTTTTTAGCCTTTACCTTTCTGATATTCCAGCACCACCGCACGGTATAGAGATCGTAATGTATGCCGATCATTGTACGATCATAGCGTCGGGTCCCATTATTGATGGCATATGTGAGAGGTTACATTCATACCTGCCCCTGTATTCTGTAACGTTTTAACAACATTCGATATTGTCTATTTTACAACAATTTCATTTGTTTGTTTTATTGTTTTTACAATAACAAAAGAAATTTAAACAATATCGAATGTTGTTACATTCATAGCTGATCTCTTAAATTTCTTCCATATGAGGAATACGAAAATATTCCGTTCACAGCATGAAGGGCTGAAATGAAGCTCTCGCTGAACATAATAGTCGATGGAGAACTAATTCCGACCACTAACTACCCCAATATCCTGGGGGTAACGCTCGACAGCCTTTTCAAGTCGACTGCGCATGCCACTGCATTATGCGATAAGCTGAGAAGTAGGAACAAGGTCCTTAAGTCGATAGCCGGCAGATCTTGATACGCTGACAAAGAAACCGTGTTATAAAGCAACATGACGGTCAATGGTAAGCTATGCGACGCCAGTGTGGTTTGCGATTGTAAGTGATACGCAGCGGAAGAATATCCAGACCTGCCAGAATGCTGCCCTGAGAACTGCAACAGGGTGTCTCCTCATGACTCCTGTGGACCATCTTCATGAGGAGAGGAAGATCTTACCCGTCCATCGACACATTTGTATGTTGTCGATTCATGATCTAGAGAGAGAGAGCTCCAAGAAGCCTATCAAGCAGGTCTAAATGGTATTCACACAGATGCAGCCGCTCAGGCAATAGAGCACTATAGAGTGAATACCATAATCGGAGACCACCCCCATTCATCGCAGCAGACGAGAAGCAGCTGCCCCGACAAACACGAGTAGTCTTATTCATTTAAGATGAGGATGGTGTAACCTGCACAATTCATATTGGGCAAGAATTGACGGATCGATACCTAACACGTGTCCTTTATGTGGACTAGGACCACACGACACGTTGCACCTCTTCAACTGCCCAGCTCAGCCGACTCAACTATCGTCGAATTCGCTATATACGCAAACCATTCAAGTTTCAAAATTTTTGAATTTGGAGATAGAGGAACCAGATAATCCATAATCCATATCAACGTTGCCAATAAGATAATTGCTAAATCAATACAGAAACAATTACTCAGATCGAGGGTTTTTACTATAGAATCACGACACCAATATGTTCCTATTATGATGTACCGGTAGGTATAACATGCTCGTGGAATACTGACCTGAAAAAAATCGGTAGTTTCCCATGGAAACATAGTGAATATAGAGAATATTCGGATGTCCGAAGATTTCAAACATATAGGCAAGGTTAGTGCTGTTTGATTCCCCAGCAGACGAATATGGCCCCGAAGATCTTGGGATACACGGAATTGCATTCTGATTAACCTGTATATTCACTGGCAGTGTCCTTTTCGAAATCTATGTTTGGTTTCTTCAAGTGAAAATGAGATTTGATTTCATGCTCACACAAAAAAATTCTGTTCTGGTTTAGTTTGACTGATGTGTGCGTGTAGTGCTCATTCAACTGGCTCTGCTAAAACGGCAGTGTGGCATCTGGGGGCCCCAGCAGTCATAATGTCTCGGAATATCGTTTCTTTTACCCGACAATTATCTGAAGTTATGGCTGGCGATCTCTCCGAATTATTTCAATTTCGCTATGATGTTCTAATACTGGGCGAGTATTTAATGGAATTTAATAAAAATTATTTTCTACACTTATTCTAGTGGGGAATTTTAATTCAAAATTTGCAGACTATCAATATACACGATTGTGCCCTCTTGTTCGGTAAAAAGACTGCCAATAACACACATAGAACAATATATCGCAAACTTTTGAGAAATCTTTAGGATCATTCGATTCGTCAATTTTCATTCCTAAAATTAGAATAAATGTCGTTAGAACAACCACCCTATGCACATTGATGTTTTTTCCATTTGTGTTTCTTTCAATTGCAAAAAAAGGAAAGAAAACGAATAGTAAATTCAATATTTTTTATTATTTTATATTTTTTAAACATAATAGTTTTTAATTAAAATACTACAATTATGGTTTATCTATGTTTTCCATTTTCCTTTTCTTATTTCAGTATCGTCCAAGCCAATGGTCATGGAGACGTGGAGAAGCTCGTTACACAGCTGCAACGATACACATGTAGACAATTAAACAATTTTAATTTTAGACTTTCTCTATCGTTCTTGTACTTTTTCGTGAACTACTGACACCAAACTGTTTTGCAATATTTTTTTCATTTATTGTTTTATTGGTTTTATTTTAACACATCTCTCCGACATACATAGCATTCTTCAGTGTTTATGTGGTCCTGCTCCTCCCAAGAAAACAAAACAAATGTTGTTTTATTGGCCAATTATCTATGTTATTGTTATTTTCCTTCCTTTTAAATCTGTACTTTCTTTAGTGGAATTTTTTAACCAAGAAACAAACAAAAAGAAACACGAAAATAATATATATTTTAATGTATTTTTAACAAAATAACAAAAAAATAATTTCGAAGAAAAGACATTGTGAGACAGATGTGAAAGAAAATTATAAAAGAATTTCATTTGTGTAAGATGTTTAATTTACTGTAATAAGAATTATCACTATTTGTATTGTAATATTTTCTTGTATCATTATATAATGTATGTATATGTAAAATTTATTATTTGCTCATTGATGATAATTGCTTTCAATTTCTTTGTATCTTTCTCAATGAGCGAATACTATCTACTACTACAACTCACTATTATAACTCCAAACACTTTTTTCTTTTTCGGTTAGGTTTCATTCTCTTCTATGTTTTACATAAAAAATATTATTATTTCTATATATTATATAATTATTTCTCTTCTATGTTTTTTGACATAAAAAATATAATTATGTGGAAAAAATATTTTTTAGTTAAAATATTGTGATTTTTTTATAATTTTTATTTTTAATTTTAAATCTCTTGAGTTTATTGTAATTACAAAAAAAAACACAATAACTATATGTGTCTCTGTATTAAGTTAATTTTTTTCAAATAATTAAAAGAAAATATTTGAAAAATAAAATCGTTTTTTTATTTTCTCTAAAATTGGGTATTTTTAAGTTTTAAAATTTATATGATCAAAATTGTAAATATCATTACAATTTAAAACACAAACAAATACGAATTGAGGCGATTAATGCAGTTGAAAGTATCCTTGTTGGTTTTTGTGCAGCTAAAGTTTGTCTAGGCGCGATGAGTATACAAACATTTATATAACTCCAATTATATGGGCTGAATAGGGGTTTAAGTAAGGGAGTTCTCTATCGTTCATATGATGGTTACCATGATTCCTGGAAACAAAGCTAAGCTGGGGAATATTTTTTACTTGCGGAATTTATCAATGGTAACTGCTTGATAAAATAATCTATGTTTCGGATAACATTTGCAAAATTTCCCATGACTATATATGAGAAGACCTCCTCAAGTCAATCATCGCTTGAGTGTTTGAGAACGACTATTAGGGAATATGTTTTGTTTTTCCCACTGAAATACAATGTATACAAATTTAGGTAGGTTGCAGCCTGTTAGGTTTGTGTCCCTAGAGAATTCGGGGACAGGTGCGTGGACTTAGCTGGCCAATTGAATATATGTATTAGGTATCGAGCCATCAAAACGTGTCCTACAGGAATTGAGGCGGTTGTATCATCCTGATCTTGACATTCATATTACCTGTGTGTCTGCATCTGTATGACTGCTATTCAGACCTGCTTGATCTATATGTTTACACTTGTACCCCTGGATTATGTCCATAACCTACATTCGCGAAAATAACAATTAAACAGGTACTCTATCAATAACATTTGGTTGTGTCGGTGGTCGTCTCCTCATGAAGATGGTCCCCAGGGGTAGTGAGGGTACACTCTGTTGTAATTCTCAGGACGGTATTCTTCTACATCACTTACATTCGAGATCAACAAAGTCTTCTTTTCAGCGTTTCCACTCTCAACGTATCGCTAATAGCCGACGACTCTGTTCTCCATTGACCACTTCATTTTACTCGTCTTAGTGGCGAACAGTGTGGCTGTGGACTTGGTGGCAATTATTTATATATTCTCCAGATGGAAGAAACTCACAAGATCGCCGATGTATATATTTTCAAATGTGTCATCAATAATGGGACCCGGTGCCATGATCGTTAAATCATCTATTTTGTCCGATGGTTATGGAATGTCAGAAAGGTAGAGGTTGAATAGTTCCGCAGAAGTCATGCCATTTACACGCCATTTAGTGTAAATGGCGTGAAATGCTGTGTTAGAACTGTGCATTTTACGTTATCCGGAATTCTCTTAGCAATTGGCGAGAGAAGTGAAATTGGACAATAATATTCATCTTTGCTGTCATCATTGTAGTTGTCGGGGGTGTTTCAAAAAGGAATGTGTTCCAAAAAGTTTTCGGGACTTTTGACAATTGTCTAGCGCATGGCATTTATTACTCTTTAGAATCTTCATTATAGTCCATTATTATCGGTAATATTTTGTAGTCGTATACATATATGTAGCTATTGTCAAGGTGTCTAAAATGGAATTATATTTAGGGCTTTGTCTATTCTTCAGTTAATGAAAAAAACCTTGTCATAGCCTCACTCATAATTTCTTCCATTAGTTTGAAATTCAGACTTTCACTGCAACTGATGAATTCTTGATAAAATTATAATACCCCTTCATTTTACTTAAAAGCGAATATAAATATGCACTAAAAAGTAGAAAATAAATAAAAACGTCCACAGAAATTAAACAGTTGAAAAAAAAGAAAACAAACCATAATTCAGCACAAACCAAATCCAAAATAATCCACAAACATTAACAAAGTACACATCTTCATACATTGTTTTTAATTTGATTTCATTTATTTATTTCCCATTAAGTTTTCGTTGTTTCTATATCTCATTTTCTTTGTTTCACAAAATATATCATAACTCTAAACCAAAAAAAAAAAAAAAAACGAAGAAAATTCATCAATGATAAAGAATTTTGGTCCAATATTTTACATATGTATATTATATAAATAATATAATTATATATATAGCACACATGCTGCATACACCTTTGTATTCGTATGTATAAGTATAATTTTTCAATTTAGTAATTTGATTAAGAAGAAGGTCTAAGGTTGCATTAAAAATATAATTTATTAATTGCTACTATTAATAAATAAAACGATGACTATTAAAAACAAACAAAAAAGAGCAACTGAGATATAAATAAACCATATATATATTGTAATAAAAAAAATTGAATGCCGTTTTATTGGATGTTTACAGACATGCAATGATGTAAGTACACAGGGCGTCACATATAAACCATACATTTATCATTAGATTTAATTGATTAAAATAATCACATAAAAACCACTGATTCAAATTTATTCTGAACATCAATTCTACGTGGATTTTCTCGTTTTATTCGCCTTATTGTAAACGTATTTCGAAAATGAGAAAATTTGCTTTATTCATAAGGTTAACAAGAAGGCGAATTAATACTAAACTACATTTTACAGTGATATTTTTTTTTTGTATTCCCATATTCGCCTTGTTGTAAACGTATTTCGAAAATGAGAAAATTTGCTAAGTGTCAAGGTTTATTCATAAGGTTAAGAAGCAGGCGAATTAAATATCTTTCAGGAAAACGTAGTGATGAATGGGAGAGGGAGAATTTAATGACAATTTATTTTTCATGTCATAAATAATTTTATATAAATCAAAATATAAATAAAAAACAAAACTATTATTACTGTATGCTATTCAAATATCCTACGTCTGGAATATGGAACAAATTCCTTATCCCGGATATTTACTAATGAGAAATCTCACTTATTCTTGACATCAATTCACCGTGAATTTGTTCGCTTTTCCCTTTAAAGTTATCCACAAGCAGAACTCGCAGCAAATTTTTTACGCATTTTCACTTTCCCCTTATTTTGAATCAATTTCGAAAGCGAAAAAAAAATCCGCTTTGGCGCAAAATTTGTTATTCTGAATTACAGGGAGTGGGAGAATGTTATGGCATTTTGTGCGAAATTTTTCGCTAATAAATTGAAAGATATTAACTATTTTTATGAAAAATATCAACACAATACTTATTCTATGACGATTTTGAATATTTTAAACGGTTGTGTGCATATTTCTAACTCAAAAACAACAAATAAAAGGCCATTGGAAATCCCATTAATGACGATGCATGCTCAACCAAAAATTGCCACGGAATGTATAAAGGCAATACGGAATATTTAAGCTGAGTTTGATACAATTTGGAGTTTGATACAAAATAAAGACATTTTGTGTGAGGATTTGTCACTCCAAAAAAAAAAAAAAATATTAACAATTTTGTAAAAACAACATAGCAAATTTAATTCAATCGCAGATTTCTTCCTATTATTCGTTGTGTCTTTGATATCGGTGCGATTTTTGCCATCATACAAATGTCCTTTTATTTGTAATCTATTGTAATTGTTGCATCAAAACAATAAACAGCTGTTTGACATGTTTCTCCCTATTACATTCAGAATATGGCGAGAATGTGAAAGCGAAAAATTTTTTCCTATCGAATATTCAGAATAAGTCTGTAAATATATATATATATGCATTGTTTTACCTTACTTTCTCTGCCCATCCAATCCAACTGTTTCCTTTTAACTTGAAACTTGTCATCCTTTCCTAAAAAAAGAACCCTTGAATTATCAGAAATGAAAAAAACTGACTTTATTGGATTTCTATTATAGTTATGTTATTTCTTTTATTGTTACAACATATTTCCTTTTTTTAAATAAGATCAACAAACATTATTTTACTCAAATATAATTGTAAATTAAACAAAATAAAGCAAAACAAGTTAAAGTTAAATAAAAATCCTTTTTTACACACAATCGCAAATATAAACTATATACGTTTTGTAAAAATATGAAATTATTATTGTTATCAAGATCGTTCTTTGGACACAGACCAAAGTTGGTATTATTTGCATATCTGTTTGTTTTTAATGTATATCAAATTGAAAAAGGAGGGGGTAGGCCTTCAGATTTTACATAATACAATGATATAAATAAATGAGCATATAATAAACAATCCAATTAGAAAAAATACATTTCTGGGGGGGAAGATCTTTAACAATGGGGGAAATAATTTGTAAAGAAGTTTGGATGGCCTTTGTTTTTTATAGTCGTATTTCTAAAGAGAAATTCATGAGATAAATGTGCAACAATATCATTCCTTTCATCATCATCTCTTTATTTCATTGTGAATTGTTTCTTTCGTGCAATGACTTCTTTTTTCCTTGCTGTCCATTCTAATGCTTATGCCTATACACCGCGTGACATACACATTTATATAAATTTACAAAATCCTAATGAAATGTGTACATTCATTGATTGTTTTATTTTCTTGTGTTGAGTTTTTTGAATGAATTTCCTTAATCATATAATTCTTAAGATCAGATTTGGGCTATACCAGTTGACATCATGACATGCGACGCTTCAACATGGCTGCTAGTTGGGTGCAATATAATTTGTTTCGAATATTTCCAGTTCATTTTGAATGTAATTTGCTTTGTTGCGCAAAAGTTTCAATTGTTTTTGATTAGCTTCCAAGACGCTGAGTTGGGCTTCCAATGTTTTTAGTTCTTCATTCATGTCGGTGGTGGCAGTATCAACGGTGCGGCACAAACGGGCAAATGTGCTGGACAATTCTCTGTAGGGAGAAAAAAAAACGTTTATATAAATGAAAAATAAAAACCCAAAATATACTCGCTTACTGTTGCACTTGATGACTGCAGTTTGCTGATGTCAGATCAACAATCATTTTCAACTTTTTGGTGGCATGACGCACATATTGGGATTTGAAGGCACGTTCCTTGGCTGAATTTGTCCAGGACAAGCGTTCATACAAATAAATACAGCCATAAAGAGCACCAACACCCACTAACACGCGCCATCCAATTGTTTTCAACATCTAGAAATGTCAACAAACATGAAATAAATTACAATTTATTACTGTCATCATTATTGTTGAATTCCACTGCCACTTCTCTACTTACAATGCCCGCCACAATAAGGCCACCCACTGTGCCTTGTGATCCAATTGAGGTTAATGCAAAACGTGATATCAGCGACAATTGTTCTTGGCTGATGCCACCAACCGGTGTGGGTATAAGACACAATGGTGTATCATTGACTGGTGTTATGGGTGACATGGGATTCTGCGGGATAAATGATAAAAGAGACACATTACAATTTGTTTCATTCATTTGAGTAGAATGTTCGGAATGTATGCTTACCACCATGCTGCCTTGACGATTCAGTATGGCTGGTTGTTTTTTACTGTTACGCTCTCGCACTTTACCGGTGAAACGTTGTATCATCGCTGTAATACCCCATGAGAATTTAAATTCCAAATCTTCTTGGAAATCGGCACATAAATTCTGACAATTTAATGAGTAAAGCATTTCGAATGGCTGTGAACGTGCAACAATTTTCTGGGCCTGTGGCAATAGATTCTCATTGGGCACCAAGGCATGCATGCGTTCTGAAAATATAACGAAAATTGTGTTGGTTAATTTTTTGGATGTTCAGAATAGTACGAAGAAAATGAGTTCGAGTTGGTTCACAAAAATAAAAAAATACTTCTATAACTCCTAGAATGTCTGCTTTTTCTAATGGGAAATGTCTATCAAGTTTTGTGATAGCTCCATATACAGTTCCGCCAATTTGTAGTGACAGTATGACAGTAACTTGACTTTTGGTTTGTTGGTGGATACAGAACTTCTTCCCAGAACATTTTCGAACATTTTAAAATGTACCAAACGAAGTGGCTGTAATTTGGCATACCGATGTTTGGGCGGTGAAGCCTATTTGCTGAAAATTTTGAATATTGGTCATTGTTTTAACATATGTCAAGCCAAATTTTAAGTATTTTCACGGTCCCAAACAAATTTTCCAAACGAAATAATTGTAATTGGGCTTTTCGTGTTCTTGATGGGTGAAGGTAGAAGTCAAAAGCTGTGTATGTCCATGTCTCGCTTGCCTAACATTTACCATATCGGCTTTTTTCTAACAACATTAAGACTTATACAGCAATCCAAAGAAACAAAGACATAGTAAATTCCCGTAAGGAAGGAATGAGTGTCTTATATCTGGGAGTTATTACTTTGAAGATGTCAAAAATTATATTCTTCTCCTTATGAAGAAAGATAATTTTTAAACACACACACATACCTGTCATTTCTCTTTGTGCCGCTTCAACATTTGTTGCCAACGCCATAGATAGACGAGCTCTCAAATTCGAACCCAAACCAGCTTCAACATGACTGTTCAACTCCTTTTTGTAAATATTTAATACCAATGGTTCGGGATGGAAAGGCATATTGAATTCATCGATTAATACACCCAAACGCCATATTTCTTCGTTCAGAGCTTTCGAGACTTTTTGTTCGACCTCTTCGACCATATTGTGAATCTTCAATTTCATTTCTCGGGTAACATTCATCATTTCCGTTTCGGTGCCTTGTATACGTTCGCTCAACAGCGTCTTTTGATCCAATTTCAAATTACGGAATATTGTAATACGTTCATAGATATTATCCAGCATCGAACGCATATCACCTGATAATGTTTTGCCGCGAGAACTGTGCTTTTCGAATTTCGTTTGAACGGCACTCTTTGAAATGCATTCTTCGAATTTACGTTCGAAATCTTGAAATTCAAAATAGCGTGTGTGAAAACCTTCGGCAATAGCGCCTTGGCTGGGTGAGTTGCCTTTGGCTTCTTCGATGCGTGCCTGTTAAACAAAGAAATAAATAATAAATAAAATTTTCATATCCAGAAATACTTTCTTTTTTGCGTCCTATCTTACCTGCAATGCTTCACGAGCTGATACAAAGAAAACACGTTCAGCTGCCTCCTTTTCATTGGTAACTTTCAATTCTTTTGTTAGGAAATCAATACATCTTTCTGTGTGTTGAGATCTCACCTAGACGAATCAAAATAAACCACAAAATTAATTGTTAGAATTTGTTTTTTAATTTCAAAATTAATTTTCCATAAGAAATAAGCTTAAAAGCTCTACATTTCAAAAGCTAGCCATCAACAGGTATTCTTCTATGCTTTACCTTGTCGAGCTCCTTTGTTGGATTTGTAGTTTTATTTAAATTATTACAAAATTAAAATACATATAGTCGAAAAAAAGGAAAGTCGAAAATATATGAAAGAAAAACCAAAATGCCATCAACTACATTTGTGTGTGTTCTAAAGGTCGAATGCAAAAAAATATACCTACCGATTCCTGACTTTCTGGTTCATTGGCCGATGCATCCCAACGATTGTTCAATATAAATATATTGGGCTTCGATAATTTCTGTGAGACTGTGTGAAAGAATTGTTTTTCGGCACGTGTCATAGTGGATTCGGCATTCAATACCAAAACAAACACATCAGCGTTCAAACAATGATTATCAATCCAATCATCGAGATTTGCTGATACATCAACACCTGGAGAATCGACAAAGACCACATCGTCACGCAACAAATTACAACGTTCACGTGGCCAGAAAATGCGCACCAAGGAACTTTCGCTTAGTTTTTCTTGGCACAATGCATTGGCCAATTGTTTGATGTTCTAAGGAAGAAAAAAATATATCAAACATAAAATTTATAAATTCAAAAATGGTTTTTATTATTTTTTTAATACTTACCACAACATTGAGTTTTTCCTCTGAACCCTCTTTCATTAAATACGCCTCAGAACTGTCACTGCCCTCCACCTGACAGAAACAATTTGTTGTATGACCAATGCCGCTGGGCAGGATCTTCTCCCTCAACATAGCATTGATCACCGAACTTTTACCATTCGATGTACGACCGAAAAAGGCCACTTTCATATGATCACGAGCCAAAACTTCACGTATACCGGCGACTTTGAGGACATAACTTTCAAAAAGTTCACGTTCTGCTTTGTCCACAATTTCTGCATCGGCATGTAAAGCTGGAAATAATGAGAAGATATTTAAAATAATATATTGTTGGATGAGAAAAAATTTATAATATATGTGAACATTTTTCTATTTAGGAGCAACATATCCCGGATAAGCTACGGATTCTTTTGGTCAGAGCCGGGATAGAGCAAATTCAAGTATCGCGGTTTTTTTCCATTTGACACACTAAATTTTCAATAGATTTGTATCAGAGAGAAGTAAGGGATGCAGATAGTGGGTGCACTTAAATCAGTTGTCCCATTTCAGCTAAGTTGCGAGACTACAGCAAAAGGAATTACGTGATGGCAGCGTTTCCACGACAGACCCCTCTGACCCCTACGATTCAATACGACCCGAGTCTTACTCGGCCAACGTCTGACACTTCAGCCCATTGTGTAAAAGCAAATAGGGCTGCTACAACAACAACGTGATGGCAGAGCAAATCGAATGAGCCGAGATACTTGGATTAACCGCGATACTTGGATTTGATCCACACATTTTAACATTCCTACCAAAAGGTAGGGATCCGAGAACACTCCAATACTCTCCTTATTGGAGTGTTTTCGGATCCCTACAATTGCCTCTATCAAAAGACAGTCCATTTTCATCGCCTCTGAAAGACGCATTTTTTGTGGCATTGGAAAACTAACTGATTGTGTTTCATAGAGTTCGCCAACCATTAATTCGGATAAATTCGAATATGTATTAATATCGAATATTTCGTGATATCAATACAGATGCAGACGCTTATTCCACATTTGGGCTATCATCTATAGCGTTGAGCCCTGTGAAATCTCTTTTTAATGCCGTAACAACTGGCAGAAACTGTAGTCGAATATCTGAGTAATGTTCTCAATTTGAAGATATCCAACCATATTCCTCCATATCCCCGAAGCCTAGATAATAGGCAGAGGGTAGTCCCGCTACTGTAGCCAGATAAGGATGCCAGCAAACGTGATGGATTCCGTAAGTACTTTCGAAAATACTTCCCTCCGCCCAATTCTGAAGCATTGGATAATCAGTTGTAAGTGGAGTTTCGAAAAAAGCAATATCTACAGATATCCAATATGAAGCTTTGAGCATCTGGTATTTCTAGCATCGAATCCTCTCATTGATGACAGTAGGAGTACCTCAAGGTGGGGTAATATCTGCCGATTTGTTTAGCATCTATCTTTCCGGTATTCCACGCATCGAATCCTGTCGTAGATGAGACATATGCCAGTTTAAAAAAACATCGACGTTTGATATGTCGAAAACAGAGTCCAAATTATTCGCTGACGTAGGTCTTCCAATTCAGTAGGTTTTGAAATAGATAAGTTACTAACTGCTTATCAACACCGCGTGGAGTGGAGAGTCGCTCAATATCGACTTTATCATTTGCATAATTATTCACATAAATCACTCCAGTTAACCACGACATAATTGTCATTGTAAAAAACTAAATAGACCTAAAGGTTTCAGGGTCCTGGTTTACTCTGATGTAATTTTAATCTCTTCAGCCCTTTTGGTCGTAATTTACACAAGTATGCTTTACATGCTATCATTTAATTGAAGGAATGCTGCGTTTAGTGTCAATGAATGATAATGGCTTATCAGACATTAAGCGGTTAACAGAAAATAAATATCTATCTTTATTCTTTCATAATATTTGCTGTTACATATAATGGAATATTTTATGATTGGATATTACATTTCAAATTATTTTTTTGGCAAACTTACCATTGATAAATGTCGTTGTTTCGGCAACATATTCCTCAATTTCCACATAGATATCATTGATCTTCTTTTTGGCTCTGACGAATACCTGCAATGGGGATTTATCGGCATTGATATGCATTGTTCGATTATCGGACATCATTGCCGTCGGATCGTAATTCATGGATTTGTTGTGGTTTGTGTTTGTTTGGGGCGTATTATTGGAAGAGTTGCCGGCGTCGCCGCCATTACCAGTGACCATTGAAAATGTACGATTCAAATAGGCCGCCATTATTTACGAAAATAAACGTTTTGTTGTTTTAATATGAAAAAGCACAGTTATCTTTTCTACTTGGTTTTTTTGTTTTTCTTTCTTTGATAATCTCAAATTAAACTTAACGAAAAAATAAATAAGAAAATAAAATTAAATAAAGGCACAAAAATCAAAAAGATATAGAACTTTTTCGTAAATTCGAATTGACATAAAAATCACAATATTTTGATTAAAAAATAAATACTAAATTTGAATATTTACTCTACAAACTAATATAAAATAAGAACAACAAAGTTTCTAAATCAGAATAAGAGGGCTTGGTATTGTTTGTTTTTGTTTTCTTGTTTTTATTTTCGAAAATCCAATTTAGGCTTCGCTATTTACAACACAAATAGTTTCGGGAGTTACTGGTTTGGTGCACTAGAATTTGGGGGTATTGTGATTTGTTGTAGGCCGATTGTGTTAAAATAGATGCTATTCTTAAATAACTATTAAAACTGAAAAGGAAAAGAAAGAAAATATAAAAAAATAATAAGAAAAAAATATTTAACAACAAAACAATAATAAAGGTGTCAATAAATGTATTGATAATAAATATTTATACCATTAGTAGAGAGATAATAAAATACGTAGTAGTTGATATTTTAACCCATTGTTGACCGAGTTTCAATATGCTAGGCATATAGTTTGTGATAACTTGATTATCGTCCAACCTTTGGATTTTAAGAATTTTCATTCTCTCGCATTAATTTAACAGAAATATGGCAAACAAATGGGTTAAAATATAATAAACATTACACATCATGTATATAGATAGATAGGAGGGGTATTTTGGTTGTGTATTTGTGTGGTGGCAGTTGTGCATTAGAAAAATGAATCATTTAACAAAATTTCACCATAAAGGCTTTACTACACACGGATATTACAAGACAACGTGAATAAATTATAAATTAAATTGGAGAAAATGTAAAGGCAATTGGTTTGGATGGCAAGTTGTAAAATTCTTTAATCAGCTTGACGGGTGGTTTTTAATATCCATTTTATCCTTGAGACTATATTAAGAATTATATTCATTTACAGAGAAAGAAAACTGATTAGGCTGGGTTAAATTCAAAACAACAACTATATTTTTGCGATGTGAGCAAGTGGTTATTGAGAGCAACTTTATATGGGCGTAATCAATTGATAGGGAATAGGAACTATTAAATAGCTTAAGAAGGAGTGCTTTCCAACAAGTAATTTACCAAAAATATTGATGCCTCAGTTCACAAGTATGTATGTATGATGCCTGACATAATTATACAAGGTAGTCTCATGCAGTCATATGTTTCCAATTTTTTCATAAATTTGCCTTTGACAACATTCAGCTTTTAAGATTTAAACGAAAATATCTTCCTTTGAAATGTACGCACATCTTGTGTCCAGTGGAAAACATTTTTAAGTCCCCAGACTATAAAACATTCTTCGTTAAATCTTGAGAACAATGTGGAGCTTTAGAAAAAATATATTTTTCTAATTTGTTGAAAATTTGCCAATCGCCATGCGTAACATTTTATGGAATTTATTTTTCATTTTATTTGAAATTGATATGTGAATTCCATATTAAGTATTCCATTGCCATTATCAATTTCTCAAAAGAGACTACCTTGTATAGTTATGCCGTGGTATGATGTTGAGATCTGGTGTTACAAGTTCTAAAAAATATCTAAAGCTAAACAAAGCTGTTTGGAATACAATGATTCTCCGATGGTATAGCATGATAAGTTTTTCGACCATGGTGCATGCAAAGACCTTGCCTATTATATAAAATCAAAATATTCTGAGTGATAAGGATTAATTAATATCAAACCTTACTGGAAAGAGTTATCTAAGGAAGACTGCCAACATTATATTACTGTTTTTATTCCCTTGATTAATCAGTTTAAGTGTCTGTTAGACCACCTATTGGATATATGCAAAACCTCAAAATCCATCTGTCCGGAGTTTTCACGTTTTTATCACTTAAGAAGAATGTGCTTAAGCACATAACAGGTCACCGCAGGAATAACTCTATTGCTTCAATTTGGAATTTTATTGGAGTGTAGACGTCAAATGCTCCGTACCAAGAGACATTAACTTCGTCTCCGGAAAATATACCACAAATATTCAAAGCTTTTCAATAAATATCTTGTGGCTAAGCTTAATAAAAAATACATTATCTATTCCTTCCTTTCCGAAAAACCTAAAGTGGGTAGAGATGTTGAGTTTAGCAGCCTACCTAACAGATGCCATGTTTTTAGATACCATAATAGATGACAATAGGACTGATATCCTCCCTGTCATAAATGCTAATTCATCATTTTGTAGTAAAAACGCTTAAGGAAGTATTCCTGAAATCTATTTGACATGATGGATATTAGTACTATAGTGATCAGAAAGTTTTACCGTGGTCTACTGAGTCTTTTTTCAATTCATGGGCGATGCTTTTGAAAATATTCCGGTCAGATTCATGTCAATTTCTGGGATATGGTCTAAGCCTTTACATCAGTGATAACATTCTAAGAAATAGCCAGCAGCACCAGTCAATAACATGTAGCACATGGGAATAAGTTAAGTTTAGGGATTCATCTCGAATGTTTCTAATATTCTGTCTTTGTCACCTTGGTCAGGAAAATATATGACTTTCATGGGGAAAGTCCATACGTCTCGAGATATGGATCAATAGCCGACCGGTAATTTAACACCTTCACCTGTAGACAGAAGAAAAAATCGCATATGCGATCGAAAATATATTTTCAATTACAGTATTTTTCGGTTAATTGCACATCAAAATTTGCACAAATAGCCACCCGCCTTTGAAATGAAATATTTTTGACCCATCATGTGGTTCAATTAAGCGTGGAAACCAATTAACCGTAGGTTCAATTAACCGAAAAATACTGTACCATGTTTTCCTAAATAGCCACCAATATTACCTTCATCGGTTCACATGAATTTCGAAACTTCATAGGTCCATATCGGGGAAAATAAAATAAAAACATTTATTTTGAGTGCAGACCTCTGATTTTAATTATATGTCTTTGACTTAAACCGGGGACGATTTATGTAATGCAAGTTACTGTCATATAATTGTATTGTCATTTGGAAATGTATCTGAACTTAAATTTCCCTGAGTTATAATACAGACATCAAACACAAATATGATGTAGATTATGAATGGACCAAAGACGCTTTGACAAGCTCCAAATATTTAGTAACACATTAGAATATTCTGTAAAAAAGTAAACTATAGTAAAATTAAAATTGTAACAAGTGTGTTGTTTTTATATACAACCAATTTTTCCAGTAAATATCGATAGTGTTATCAATGCAACTGAGAACATTCACAGACACACATACATCTATTTGTTGTGCTCATTTCCTCCAAGAACAACTCTCAGCTAAGCCAAGCAATGTGTACATATGTCAAAAAACACGTGAGTTTTTTTATGTCTGTCTGAAGTCGATCTTCTACTTTTCCAAAGCAACGAAAAAAGTCAATCATTTCAATTGACATCCAATATTCGTTCACAATTCTAATAATAATTTTTGTTATATACTAGAAAGAATTTATTTACATTATGGAGGAGAAGAGAAAACAATGAATATTAAAACGTAAAATACAGTCAAATGACATCCATCCATTTTTTTCATCGAGTATTATTCGAGGAGCACACAATTATAGAAGAATAATTCATAAGTTTGCTGAGGTGTATTGTATTGTGCCTCTTGAAATTGCTTGCTGAGCTATAAACATATTGCGCACCACAAACAAAATCGCCAATTGCAAAATATATCATTCACACACATTCGTTCGTTTATACACCGCGACACACACACACACGCGAATGGAATATACACAAAAAGAAAACACAAATACACTAACAATGTCTGTCTCTTGATTTCGTTTTGCCGAGCAGTTCAATTGTTATGAAGGAACACAGGAATGGGATTTGTTTCTCAAGGATATCAAAGGAATTTCACTTCTAGTTATGGATTTTAGCAATATTAAATACTTTTTTTGATTATATTCGTATTATTCTTGTTGTTTTATGATGTGTTTTGTAGCATCTTTTCGCCACCTCGAATCTCCACTAACCTGATTATTAGATTCTTCGGTCATTTTGCTTCGCGATTATTTATTGTCTTTAAATACTCACTGCTGTTGCTGTTTCCAAAGCGCGTTGAAAAGGGCAACAGCATTTAATGTTCTTCAATGCGTTTTAGTGTTTATGGAAAACAAATTAAACCGAAATTAGATTATTTTTGTGGAAAGTTGTTTTTCTTAAATGATGTAACACGAATGGTTGCCCGACAAACCCACTGACATTTCAATATGACAACTAGGGATAGCTAAGCCGATTTTCGACAAATTGACTTGTTGTATTGAAAAGACTTAAGGGCACCATACACTGTACATCATTGTGTCATATGCCGATGCAACCCTTTTATGAATATGTGAAATTGACTAGCGATTGGCAAACTTTTCAATTATGATTCCAAATAAAAATATGTTTGTCCAAAAAATCGCATTCACTTCTTATTTATTTCATCACAATTTCAATATTTTTTAAACTATTGTTTTGTTCCAGTACTTTTTTTTCAAAGTAAAACTATTAATAGGGAAAAATATTAAAATTACTCTCAGAGTTCAAAATAATACGAAATGTAATGTAGTAAATATACCAAAATCAGATGGCAATACTTCAAAATCAACACAACAGCCAATCAGGCATTTTTAGTCGGCCAAATTTCTCGAGTAAAAAGTATACAAAGAGAAAGGCATTTTATTTTGTATTCTCTTTACTTTTGGTTGAACCTTTTACTAGTTTTGTGGGTTCGGGAACGGGTTTCGTGTAAAAAGTTGGAAAACTTGTAAAATTAGTAGAATCTTTTAGGTTCTGGAACGGAAATCAATTATTTACTGAAAACATTGTAAATAATAGTACGTTTACATTTAACCGGACTTCGGTAACCCAGTACAGTTTTTCTTCATACATTGTGTGTGTCACACATACATTAATAAACTTTCAAATTTTGAAGACTTTAGCTGCATCTTCCTTTGTAGTTGAGCAAATTTTTGCCGAAAATTGTATATATAGATTCATGTTCTGATATAGGTCCTATATAAAAACCCTGGCCTATTTTCCATTTTAAATTTTTAACTGAATTTTCCTACCGAAGTGGTTATAATGTGGCATAACAGATTCCTACTGAATAGAGTAATTTCGCGAAATTAGGCGTTCTTAGATCGAGTTCATAATTCCGTGTAATTGTTTCATGACATAGACTATCCCGATTTATTATACAAAATTAAATCCACTCAATATGTCGATTTGCTCGAAATCCTATTCTAAATCGAGATAATTTCAAATACAATGCTGTTTCTGCACTAAAAACAATTTCAGTTATCCTAAAAGTAGGCTGCCCATGCTTTGATTGAAAAATTGCCACGGAAATTAGGGGGATGTATAAATATACTTAGAACACATTTAGACTATTAAATCCATTCGATCTCAAATGTCAATTACATAGCGAATACGTCATCTTAATCATGTTCACAAATCAAGTAGATTACATAGCTATAGATTATTTTTTATTTTTATATAAATAACCTTCCATCTGTAATCAGGGTTTCGACAATGCGAAAAAAGTTATTTTTATAACAATGTTTGTTCTTAACTGAAGACATGACAATGCAACCATTCGTGTAGCATACTTTAAGGCGCAAGTTGTTCAGTGAATTCTTATGTTTCCATTAGCTTAAATGATTGATGGCACAATTAAATCAATATCTGGTTGTTTAAAAAGAATAATAACAGTATGTAATCATTATTAATAATATTCTTATGACAATTGGTCTGTTCCTGTACTGCAAGAATCTACGAGTTTTTACTATTTTTTCCGATATCGTAAGGGAAAATAGTGTTATCGTAGTAAAAAAAAAATAGTAGATTCTTGCAGTACGGGAACAGACCAAATATATATTTTTATACCCTACACAACTATGTTGTCTGGGTATTATAGCTTTGTGCAGCCCCAAGAGTTTGTAACGCCGAGAAATATTGGTCCAAGACCCACCTTTAAGTATACCGATCGTCATATTTGGACTAGCTGAGTCGATATAGACATGTGTGTCCGTCCGTCTGTCCATTATAATTTGTAAACTCGATACAGAACACAGTTATGAACCAATCTTCACGAAATTGTGCATGTAGGATGGGTTCGGCCCAATGAAGACTCCTATTGTTTTGATAAGGATCGGTTAATATTTAGGGGATGAAATGGACCAAGTACTTAATTTTTGTCGGTTTTTCTGGTAGCTCCAGAGGCCGCAATTATGGCCCAAACATCTTAATGGAGAAGGGGATTGGACCAAAGAATAAGCATGCCTGTTTTGATAAAGATCGGTCAATATTTAGCGGGTCAATGGATGGACCCTGGCTTTTGTGTGAAAAATTGAAATGTATTCTATAGAAGTTGATATTATATCCAAGAGGAGTGGGAGTTACACGATATTATTTGATAAACTATTACCACACTAGAGGGCGGAAATATTGCGCTGATCGCTTTAAAATGTTCCATGAGATTCCAGTTATGGCCAAGGACAACTCCTATAATTTTCGGTGATGATCAGATAACAATTTTGGGATGAAATGGACCGAAAATTTATTTTTTTGTGTTTTTTTTCGATTCGATCTATAGGCTACAATTATAAGCCGAACATCACAACCCATGGTGAAGGGAATATGGACAAGTAATTAGAACGCTGTACTGAATATTAGTAATATTCGGAAAAATATGTCAGTGTAAGGAAGAGGTGCTGTTGACCTCTAATCGAAATATTACACAGGCTCGGAAAAAAATCCTCAGAAAGACAGAGTTCTGTGGTAGTTGTGTAGGGTATCGTATGGTCGGCCACGTCCGACTATACTGCTTCGCTCACTGGCTTATTAGTATGGTGGTGTATGCATGAAATACAATAACTAAATGTTTACAAAAAATCAATCCAGAAAAAATAAAAAAAACTTAAACAATTTTAATATTAAACATATATTGCCTCTAAGACGACAGGGGATGATATAAATTCGTCGAACAAAAGAAAAAAGCCATCAACACGAATTCAAAAATAACCGGCAAGAACATTTCATTTGATTTGGCAGCACCATATTCGTACAGCGGAAAAAGGGTCATGCGTATTGCAAAGGAACTAATGTTGCGTGAGAGTGAGCGAAGCATAACAGAACGGAACTTGTGTTTTTGTTTTGCCAATTTGGTTGGTTCGGTGGTAGGAAATCAATTGTAATTGTTGAATAGATAAATGCGGTAATCACAAGTCGTTTTCCTCTCGCACAATTCACAATTCGCACCATACAAAAACCAACACAAAAATAGAAGAAAAGTAATACAGTTTTTTCGCAGTTAGTAAAAGTGATAAAAGAAAAAAGTTTTTTCGAATGAATTTTCATTGAAATTAAATAAAAAAGGAATAAAATAGAAAAATCAACGAAAATTAAATAATATAAATAGTGCAAATATTTTCCATGAAAATATATAAAAGTTGAAGAAAAGAAAAAGTTTGTGACTAAACAAAACAAAAAAAGTAAATCAGAAAAAATCCTATTTTTCCTATTAAAAAAAATATAACTAACAAAACATTAGTCGTAGTAGTAGTGAATTTCATCTAACTAAGAACAAATAACTAACAAAAAAGTATACGAGAAAATTATGTCGGCAAAGGTGAGGTGGTGGGAGGTTGATGCAAAAAAACATAATCTTTTACCTATCACCTACTTTTACTGTTACTGTCTGCTAGCCAGTTGTGTAAAATACGCAGTATACCCCGCGTCTATCAGTCTACCAAGACTCCAGGGTCTTATTTTTGTATTCACACAACAACTCCTTTCTTCTCCTTCTTGTTCTTCTACACTAAACTTAATTAACTATTCATAAAATGTGTTCGCAAAATGAAATTAATGGAAATTTCTAATTTGCCGTGATGCTCCTACCGTCAGCATCAGCAATGGGAATTGTACCCTGCTTTAAAATCCTTTTAAATAGAGAATTTTCCGTTAACATATGTTGACATATGTATTTGTTGTTGTTTTCTTTCCTTTTTTGGTTTGGAGGGAGATTTTGTAATTTTTTAATTTATGCAAACCAATTTTGTGTGTGTGTGTGCGACAAACAATTTTGTTTGGTTGCAAGAGAGAAGAAAAGGGCGAGAGAAGAAAATTGTCCTCTTGGGAGCACTCTCAGATAATGCTCAGTAGCTGTTTGTTTCTCCCCATCAATAGATTAACTCAATTAGATGTTTTTGTTTTTGAATGGCGCTCATTGTCAATCTCTCCGTTACGTTCACCCTCATCTCCCACCCCCAAGAGCATGTGTGTATGTCAACACACACAGTGAGTGTATTCACGGTATGTGTTGACAAATATGTGTTTTGGTTGTATTTTGGAAATATTGTCATCGAAGAGCGCGCCCTCTTTCATTCGTGTTTGTGTGAGTGTATGTTTGTTTATTGTTATTCTTATGAGAATTGTAATTTATTTCAATTGAACAAAATTATCATTTAGAATGAAAAAGAAAAGCCCCAAAAAACACTGTATGGAGGAGACAATGGACAAAACCAAAAACAACAACAGCAACAAAATAAGATAATCATGCGGAGAGGGATATTCGCAAGTTTTTTTCTTTATTTTGTTGGGTTCACTTTGGGGCGGTGAATTTGTTGTGTGCTTTGTTTATTTGTTTACCTAGACACACTTAGAGAGAGGGCATTTTGACTTATTCAACAGTTTTTTCATCGCTTCGCGTTTATCGCGCCTTATTTATAATTTACATACATACATATGTAGTATGTGTGTAGTGCTAACATTGGCCCTCGTTCTGACGTCAAACAGTGCTGGGGAATTTCATTTTGCAGAGTGTCGTTCTTGTCAACTTTAATGAATTAACATTTTGTGGATTGTTTGGTTTTTTTGTTTGCTCAAAGTGAAATGTAAATAATTATTACATTTGACACTTTGCAAATTTAACGCTCCCATTAACAAAGAAGAGTAGAAAAACAATTAGAGATTGGTCATTTCCAATTTTAAATGTTGAACTTCAATAAGCTGCCCAACAACTCTTGAGGGACTATTTTTTGGAGGTGAAGTATATACATTAGAGTTCGAAGCATTTGAGATAAATCGTTAAAGCAATAGAGAAGGAAGTAAAATCAATGGACTACAACAATGTTTGGACCATAGTTGAAAAACCTGAAAATGTTAAACCTTTGAAGTCAAAGTGGGTATTTCGCGTCAAGAAGGATGAATATTGAAATGTTTCAAGATATAAGGCGAGATTAGTGGCTAAAGGATATTTACTAAAACATGACATATATGATGAAGAAACCTTTGCACCAGTAGCTAAACTTACAATCATGAGAATAGCAGTCGGAGTTCAACGCGGATATTTTTCCGCCAAATGGATGTCAAAACTGCATTCCCACATGGGGAATTAAAGGAACAAATATTCATGGAAGCGCCTGAGGGAATTGTCCTTGGCAAGAATAAGATTTTCCGGATTAATAAATCCATATATGGTTTAAAACAATGTTCACGTTGCTGGAATTAAAAAAATATGGAATTCTTTTTGAAAATTGGATTTGTAAGATCGAAAAGTGATTACTGAATGTACGTCAAATATAAAAATTCTACGACAACATATGTTGGCTAATCACATGTTGCGTCGAAAATGAGTTTTAAAAGTTGAAAAATAACCTATTCAATGAATTCAGCATGTCAGACAGTGGAAATCTGAAATATATTTTTAGAATTAAAATAGATTACAATAAAAATGATGGAGTTATGAAATTATCACAGGAAAGCAATATATCCAGAATCTTAGAAAAGTTTCAAATGATTGACTGTAATCCGGTTGCAACACAAATGGAAAAATTGGCAGAGTTTCCCAATTCGCAACCAAAAAAAAAACCGTACATACATCTTTGTGAAGCCACACTAGACATATGACGCGTTTTCAAGAAAATCCAACAGAAACGCATTGGAAAATGTTAAAGTAAATTTTAAGATATATTCAGGGTACAAAGCGTTAAAATTGGTTATGGAACAAAATGAAGGTTGTGAATCATTAATCGGATAAGCAGATGTTAATTGGTCTTCTGATCTTTTTTATAGAAAATCAGTAAGTTGTTCCGCCTTTCAAATTTATGGAAGTACAATTGCATTGTCAAGCAAAAAGCAAGCTACAGCGGAATCTTCTTCCGATGAAGAATAGATAGTGTTAAGTGCAGCCACATCAGAGGCAATATGGATAAAATGAATTTTGGAAGATATGCATATTGCTGAAAAATAATATAGTAATTTCGGTGGCAATTTTTCAATCAATATTTTCATAAATTTTATAGGAATTGCTCCCCATTAGACTAAAAATTCAAATTTTTGGCAGGCAACTACTTGGAATTGTAATTTATTTTGTAGCATACTTTATGGAGAAGTCATTATTTTTTGATGCAAACGTAGGGTTGTATCGAGGTAAAGTCAGCTCGAATTAGCAATTAAATCGAGGTAATCTCTTAATCATGATAAAAGCTGTAATCTAAACGCGCCTCAAACATCATCATCAATGTTCTGTTGATTAACTATCGTTATTTAGGCGCGCTTAGACTATGCCTTTTAGACCGACTCGATTTGTAAAATACCGCATTTTGGGTGGTACCGTTATATGAGGGCTCAATATTGATCATTTGACTCAGTATTGATCATTTTCATGGTCGGCAACAAGATGTGCCACCCAATGATAACTCAATATATGAAATTTCAGTCAATTTGGTTGACAAACGTGCCAAACCTCACGAAAATAACTAATATTTGGGAACATTTGGGATACCGTTATATTGGGGCTATACCAAAATGTGGGCCGATATATCCCATTTGCAATACAAACATCTTAGGAGTAGTAGCAATATGTGTGCAAAATTTCAACAGCTAGACGGGCAGTTTTGGGACATGGGCAAAAATCAGCATAGAATTTTATTTCATTCGGAATGACAAGTTTAATAAACACTCCAAATTACGGTTGAGTGAATATGGCTTATATCCTCTGCGATCCCGACATGTTAATTTGCAGTCACTTAAGTTGGAATATGCAGGGATTCTTTTTATTAGCAAATATCCTAGAAGAAATATTATAAAATATTTCTATAAACCTTCAGAAGACATGGTTTAAAATCCGATTCAGAATATATACTCTGATTAACATTTTAAGCTGATTCAAAATACAAGTTATGGGATTTTCCACGATTATTTGCAAATGCAAATACTCTCTATAAATACCAAATTGGAAAAACAAATTTGTTTAAGAACACATTTTTGGCCCGCCTACTAACGAGCAGTTAGGACAACCCCGTTCATTAGCAATGTAAACAAAACAAAACGAAAACAAATTTGTTTATTATTCCGGTGGGTGGGTGGTTGTTGAAACGAAGTGGAGGAAAATACTAACATTATGTCCGATATATGTTTCTTTCCTTTCCGATTTTTGTTTTTCTGTTTGGTTTTCACTTTTCTTGTGGTGACTGACAGCGAGCGTAAAGATGTTTCGTGGAAGTGTTCTTACGTTGTTGCATATATTCTTGGGGGCAAATGCCCGTACGATATTTTAGAAGGCGATGGTGGTGGCTGGTCGTCGTTGTTACGTACGGCATGAGTTTTTCATGCTGCCGTAAAGTGTTTCAGAATTCAGTATACCCCCAGCGTTTGGTCATATTGAAAGCATCGCTTGTTCTGTTGGCTGTGTGTCGAAGTCATTTTGCATGGAATACTTTTCAATTTCGATTCGCTAATCAAATTTTGAAACCACAAGTTCCGTCAGGCGTCCGGCCGAGCAATAACGTTGTAACAACCATCGGTGGCGTCGGTATTGTTTTGCAGAGCTTCGAAGGCAAAGGAGAAGAGAAAAAGGCCGGTTGTTGTTGCTGTTGTTGTTTCTGTGAATGACACAGTCATGTTTGTTTACAATTTTTTTCAACGGCGCTTTGACGTACGTAGATGACAACATACCGACAAACAAACATACACAAGTGGCATGAATGGTGCATTCCACCATCTGTTTGTATGTTTGTCTGTCTGACTGGACCGACTGACGTATACTTGGTTAGACCATACCAACCAGTCAGTTTTCCCATTTCATGCTCAGCAACAATTCATAACTTTAGTGATGATGACTGTAATTGAATTTTTTCTGAATTGAAATTAATATTCGCCTTTTGTGCGTACACTCACTCGCAATGCGTGTGACGGCATCTGTGTCTTTCGGTCGGTTGCTGTTGTTGTGGGTGTGCGCTCTTTTTTTGTTGTTTCTTCTTTAGATGACGCGCTACAAGCAGACAGAATTCTCGGAGGAAGATAGCAGTTCCATGGGTGGTGTACAATTGAATGAGCCCAGCATTAGTACTGGAATGCAGATACGTTATCATACCGCTCGGGTAAGTTCACAAAACACTAACGCACACACATACATACGTATATACGCATTGTACACTTGAGTGGCAGTGCCAGCCATCCAACACAACGTTAATCCCAAAGTTCGTAATTAAAAAGAAATGCAAACAAGAATTTTGAAATGCAAATATTATTCACATGGATTAGGGAAGACGATAAAGATATATTTAAACGAATCAGGGATGTCCAACATTGGATAATTTCGCAAGTCGGGGGCTATGAATGAATTATAGGCAAACTGATCATGGTGTGAAACCTATATACGCATGCATTGAGATCTTTTGATCTTCGTCATACCGTGATACAGGGTAGTATGTCTTTGTGCATATGTTTGCAACATGCAAAAGCAAACGACATGGACCTATGGTTCATTCTGAGTCGATTTATACATGTCTGTCTGTCAGTCAGTCCGTTCGTTTTTATACCCTTAACCACACTGTGGTACAGGGTATTATGTTTTTGTGCATATGTTGGTAACAGGCAAAAGGAAACGAGATAGACACATGGTTCCTTTTGAGAATATGCCTAGAATCACTTTCAAAGTTCATTTATGAATGTCCGTCCGTCTGTCCGCCTGTCCATGTTTAATTGTAAACAAAGTACAGGTGCATTTATGACCCGAATTGGATGAAATTTGGCATAGCTCATCTATTTGACCCAAGGACGAACCCTATTGAAATTGGAAAAAATCGGTTCAGATTTAGATATAGCTCCCATATATATACGCCCGATTTAATGTAAATGGTGTACCAAAGTCCCTATATATCCTTCGATTTGCACGAAATTTGGCATTGCGTACTGGATTGAGTCTAGGATGATGTGCGTAAAATTTCTTGAAAATCGGTTCAGATTTAGATATAGCTCCCATATATAGTTTCGTCCGATTTTAGGTAAATGGTGCACCAAAGTCCCTGAAAATCGTTCGATTTGCACGAACATTGGTATAGCGTAATGAATTATGTTTAGAATGACGTGTGCTAATTTTCGTGAAAATTGGTTCAGATTTAGATATAGCTCCCATATATAGTTTCGTCCGATTTTAGGTAAATGGTGCACCAAAGTCCAAATATATATTTCGATTTGCACTAAATTTGGCATAGCGTACTGAATTAAGTCTAGAATGATGTGTGCTAAGTTTCCGTTCAGATTTAGACATAGCTCCTATATATATTTTCTTCTGATTTTATGCAAATTCTGCACTAACACAGTTTGTGCGTTTGTCACACAATTAATCTCTGGCAAGCGTATCGTATTGAAGTTAGTATAACCTAGAAGATAGATTTAAATTCTGCACCAAACTCCCCAGGTGGGTTCGATTGGCACACAAAATTTTGCACAACGTACTGAAGTTACTATAAAATAACGTGTGGCAAGTTTTGTTGAAATCGGTTCAAATTTAGATCAAATGGTGTCCTATTGATATTTGCTTCAAATTGATTTACATAATTTTGTCCCATTGTAAGAAGCAACTCTATATCTGACCAAATGAAAAATTTAGTATAGATTGCAGAATGACATGTTTATGGATCCAATTTCATTTTACTCGTCCTTCTAAAATGCAAAGTCTGTTAGGATTCATCTGTTGAATATACCGAAAGCGGTGAAGGGTATCATATAGTCGGCACCGTCCGACTTTACTACTTTCCGTACTGGTTTTTGTATTGAAAAAATGTCAAATAAACACAACCACTTGTTTCGTGTGTTTTCGTGATATTTTTTAGAATATATACCTACATAGTTAATTTTTTGTTATTCACCTCAAGCTGTCCTACCTTGAATTATTGTACCATGCTTACAACCTATCCTGAGACATGCAAATTCCGTTTCAGAGTTACGAAATCCGTTACACTAGAATTTTTTACCATTTCGATTGTTAATAACGACGAAATTGTTAATAACGACGCCGTTTAAAATAACATATCGGTTAAAACAACTTGTCCATAAGTCCCTAGAAACGTTCTGCCCTTGATTTGATATCGTTTATAACGACATATCGTTTATAGCGATCAATTTCACCAGCTCCTTGATCGTGGTTATAAACGATTTGTACTGTATAATAAATTCAATTTAAGTTACAAAAGTATTGAAGTGTTGTCCGGCTGCCCTGTAGATTTTTATTAGATTTGTTTTGTACATTAGTTTATTGTTTATTATTTTTTATTGTTTGCCACTGCCATTCATTGTTGTGTCAATACTCTGCTGTGTAATTAGTTTATTGTTGCAATAATTCAATCACCATAAATTATTAGGGAAACACACACACACATTTCTAACAAATCATTTTAATGAAACGTAGGTCATAAAGTGGGTTGGATTGTATTTTTAAATATTAGTTGTAGAGAACTGTTCGATAATACAATAATAAATTAAAAGTTCAATAGAACATAGTAATTTTAATGTCTATGTTACATTGTTAAGGGTTTTGTAGCATGTAAATTATTTTTTATAAATATTTTTATCTTCAGCATTACGTTATAAAATATTTGAAATGTGAGATAGGTCGGAGTGCATAATATGTGAATCATTCATAAGACACTGTTTGGTAATGAGATATCCTTACAAGTCAAAACCTACAAACACTTAAGTTGGCCATATAAAAGGGCTATGCCAAAACATACACCAATATTGAAATTTTTCTATCAAATTGAAATATTTCTATGGGGATATGTCGACGAATATTTCGTACTTTGGAGTTGCAATCGGAATGGAAAATTGTATATACATTTACCATCTTTTCATGGAATATTTAACCTATGAATCTTATCGAAGCATTTAACTTGCATTTCAAATTATCAAGCTTTTAAATTTTAACTATTATTTTGACGCCTAAAAGTATTCTACAGAAAAAACATTATCCACATATTTTACTGTGGAACACACGTTTGACTGACAGCTCTGTCTAAATTTGGCATTGTTGTCAGCAAGGCCCATTTTAGAAGTCTTCCACAGTTAAAGATGTTAGAGATGCCCCATTCTGTTAAATTTGCCGTTTACGTCTTCATACGCGTATTTCAAAATAGAAAACATTTTGAAAGCAAGGGTGATGTTGTCTGGTATTCCTTTTTGATCTGAGCCACAGTCAGACGATAAAGCTATCAATGTATAACAATATCTTGAGGCCACTACATAAACGCATAATACCTCACATTGGGTTTCTACTAACGTATTTTCCGAACAGTGTGTAGGGGATCAATTTATAACGATAACCGCATTACCGATTCCAATAGTAACATCACGTTGTCCGATTTTAGGTAAATGGTGCACGAAATCCCTGTGAATCTTTCGATTTGTACGAATTTTGGCATAGTGCACTAAATTAAGTCTAAACTGATGTGTGATAAGTTTCGTAAAAATCGGTTCATACATATTTTCGTCCGATTTAATGTACATGGTGTAACAAATTCCCTATATATCTTTCGATTTGCACGAAATTTGATATAGAGTACTGATTAAAGTCTAGAATGATGTGTGCTAAGTTTCGTGAAAATCGGTTTCCCACCGAGTTAGTGAAAGTTTGGTATATTGGGTTTTCATTGGTAGCAGTTGTTCTGCAAATGCCTTGTCAGTCAGGCACCAAAGAACCAAAGTCAGGCACCAAAGAACTTCTCATTGAGGTGGTATCGCTGGTTTCGTAAGTATTTCGATTTGTTACAAGAGACATTTGAGTATGAAAGGTTTTTTGTAAAGAATCAGTAAATAGCTTTTGGGAAGAATATCCCAACTAGATATAATTGGGCTAGATATGGGATTTTCACGAAACTTTGCACATATCATTCTAGACTTAAGGGAACCGCCCCCCCCCCCCCTTCTTGATTTTAATTTTTCATGATTTTCAATGGGCTGGTAAATCAATACCAATGCTGAAAATGACGGACTTTTAAAAAAATATTTTTGGAAAATCGCCGATTTTTGACCAAAAACCAAGTTAAAAAATAAGGAAGATCTTTACCGATTGGCTTTATCCTAGTTCATACAATAGCAGTACACTCACAGAGAAACGTGTAAAAATTTGGAATCGATTGGGTTATTAGTTTTTGAGTTATCGTGCCCGCCATTCGCAAAAGAGAAAAACGCGTTTAAAGTTTGAGAAGCCCTTTAGCCGTCACTTGATGCTGACACAATAAATCGGCTATATCTTCAAGAGTTCTTCTCACTTGAAATTTTGTAGAGACATTCTTGAGTTTGTGTCGATTCGAATTAAATCAAAAAAAAAAAAAAATGTTGACCCCGAGAATGGGGGTACGCTGTGCTAAATTTCGTACAAATCGAATGATATATAGGGACTTTGGTACATAATTTACCTTAAAACGGACAAAGATATATATGGGAGCTATATCTAAATCTGAACCGATTTTCACGAAACTGTGCACACACCATTCTAGACTTTATTCAGTACGCTGTGCCAAATTTCGTGCAAATCGAAGGATATATAGGGACTTTGGTACACAATTTGCCTTAAATCGGACGAAACTATATGTGGGAGCTATATCTAAATCTGAACTGATTTTCACGAAACTTTGCTCACATCATTCTAGACTTTATTAATTACGCTGTGCCAAATTTCGTGCAAATCGAAGGATATATAGGGACTTTGGTACACCATTTACCTTAAATCGGACGAAAATATATATGGGAGCTATATCTAAATCTGAACCAATTTTTCCCAATTTCAATGGGGTTCGTCCTTGGGCCCAACAAATGAGCTGTGCAAATTTCATCCAATTCGGATCATAAATGCGACCTGTACTTTGGTTACAATTTAACATGGACAGGCAGACGGACAGACGGACGGACATGAATAAATCGACTCAGAAAGTGATTCTATGCATATTCTCAAAAGGAACCATGGGTCTATCTCGATTATTTTTGCCTGTTACAAACATATGCACAAAGACATAATACCCTGTACCACAGTGTGGTGAAGGGTATAATTAAGGGAACTGATGAGGATCAGTGGCGAGATCCGAAACTATAGTCTTCCCTGCCTTACTCCTCGGAGGACAATGTCATACATTCCCCACTAATTAATAGTTATTTTTTTTTTATAAAAACAACAAACTGGGATTCATCCTGACTATTTTGCAAAACAAAATACAAATGGTATCCCAAATATCCCGCCAACACTACTGTAGCAAATCTTCATACCAAATAATGAGCCAATGTTTTTCAAACAGAAATCCCCATTGATTTTAGATACGAAAAAGGTTGCCCGAGTCGAATTCAAAAATTTTAATACGACCCACTTTTTGTGAGTAAGAATCCGCTTTGTGAAATATTAAATATTGGTTTCGATCTGAAGACGTTTGCATGGCCACGAATATTACCTATACCTATTTTAACAACAGAATTTAATTACAATCCATTTTATTTTTTCTTCAGGCAACATTAAATTGGCGTTCAAGGAACCGTGTAGAGAAATGGCTTATGGCAACGACATTAGTTCTATCCTTCATAATAATAACCTTGCTTATAGTGATCTTTCAGCGGGAGGCGGAGAATACCACAAGAATTTTACATGTGGAACCACATAAAGGTACGAAAACGTCAGCTTTTTTTCTCAAAAAACATTTTAATGCCTTACCTCTCATTACAGATCCTGAGATGCCATGTCTGAATGAGCATTGTATATTTGCCTCGAATGATATTTTAAACTCCATAGATCGCACCGTGAATCCTTGTGAAGACTTCTATGGTTATGCTTGGTAGGTAATGAGGAAGGGAGTTGATATATTTAGTTAATGTGTTTTGTCTTTTCTTACAGCAATCAATGGGTTAAAAATAATCCCATACCGGATGGCAAAAGTTCCTGGGGTACCTTTAGTAATATAGAACAACGTAATCAATTGATAATCAAAAATATTTTGGAGCGACCCATGAAATCGTTTACCTCCGAGGCTGAGAAAAAGGCCAAGATCTATTATGAATCCTGTTTGGATCGCAATGATGAGTTGGAGAAGTTGGGCGCCAAACCGATGGTTTCATTTCTGTGGAAAATTGGTGGTTGGAATGTTTCACATACTGGCTTCAACATGGGCCAATGGACACTGGCCAACACCTTGAAAATATTGCAAAATAGGTGAGGGAGGATTTGTGAACAGTTGAGTAAGAGAGAGAATTTTAATTTTCATTCCGCAATTTTCAGATACAACATCAATTGCCTTTTTGGCTGGGCCATTGGTGAAGATGATAAAAATTCCACACGCCACATTATACAAATTGATCAGGGTGGCCTGACGCTGCCTACACCAGAATACTATGAAAATCGCACAGAAATTCATCGCAAAGTACTCAAGGAGTACATAGAGTATATGACCAAAGTTTGTGTTCTATTGGGCGCCAATGAGACCGATGCCCGACGACAAATGAAAGAGGTTATGGATTTTGAAACAAAAATTGCAAACATTACCATACCATTGGAGGAGAGACGCAATGAGGAGGCCATGTATCATCCCATGAAGTTGTCGGAATTGGATAAGTTGGCACCATTTATAAACTGGACAGAACATTTAGATCATGCCATGCAATTGGTGGGTAGACGTGTCACTCAGCGAGAGGTGGTTGTGGTCTATGCTCCAGAATTTTTAAAGAAACTTGCAGTTATAATTGCTGAGATGGAGAAAACTGTGGAGGGGAAAAAGTAGGTTTTCACATTCCACCCTGAGAAATATTTCTAATCTGGGTTTCTTTCTTTTTAGCACCCTTAACAACTACCTCGTTTGGCAGGCTGTACGAGTCCTTACCCCCTGTCTATCAAGATCTTTCCGCGATGCTTATAAAGGTGTTCGCAAAGCATTAATGGGTTCCGATGGCGGTGAGGAAGTTTGGCGTTTCTGTGTTGCCGATACGGGCAATGTTGTCGGCTTTGCTGTGGGTGCGATCTTTGTAAGACAAGCCTTCCACGGAGATTCCAAACCGGAAGCAGAACAAATGATTAATGAAATCCGCGAAGCCTTTAAAGTTAGCATACAAAATCTTTCGTGGATGGATAATCGAACCCGAGCAAGAGCTATTGAAAAGGCGGATGCCATATCGGATATGATTGGTTTCCCCGACTATATACTCAATCAAGCGGAGCTGGATAAAAAATATGCCGATCTCAATGTTACCGCAAATGCCTATTTTGAGAATAATATACAATCGAATATTTTCAATCTAAAGAAAAATCTCGAGAAATTGGATCAACCGGTGAACAAAACCAATTGGGGTATGGTTCCGCATATGGTCAATGCCTACTACACACCATCGAAGAATCAAATTGTATTTCCTGCCGGTATCCTACAATCTCCGTTCTTCGATCGGCATCATCCGAAAAGTTTAAATTTTGGTGCCATGGGTGTGGTAATGGGCCACGAACTTACCCACGCCTTTGATGATCAGGGTCGTGAATTTGATAAATATGGCAACATCAATCGTTGGTGGGATAATAAAAGTATCGATCGATTCAATGAGAAAACCGAATGCATTGAAAAGCAGTATGGTTCATATGCCATATCCGGTCGCCATTTGAATGGTAAACAAACATTGGGTGAGAATATTGCCGATAATGGTGGCTTGAAGGCGGCATATCATGCGTTCCTCAAGACGTCGATGGATAAGGAGGCGGACGTTTTAAAACTGCCGGGATTGAATTTGACACATAAGCAGCTATTTTTTGTTTCATTTGCAAGGGTAAGAGAAGTATTAAAAAAAGCAATGTAATTTTTCGTTGTATGTTTCGATCGCGCGGAGATGGATCGCAAACACCATTCCATACCCTTCGATTTCTTAGCGCAGCATAAGCGGAATAAATGACTTGAGCACATCGTAAACTGTGGCAGCGGTTAAGTCGCTCTCGACCCCTGGTAAGAAGGTTGATAGAACCTCAGTTAAATTTAACGACGAAGTTGTGAATGATTCGAAGAGATGGGTCAGTTATTTTAATCGACAGTTTGTAGAGCATCCTGAGAGCGACAGGGCGAAGCGAAGCGTACTATGTCGTATAAGATCTCCAATTTTCTCAATTTGTCGATAGCCACCCACAACGTTCCCAAAGAGAAGCTATCCAGTTGCTAATCATCAACATGGGTTCCGTAAGCAACACAGCTCAAGAACAGCGTTGCACGCCATATCCGCACATATAAATCGAGGACATAACCAGAATCGGCCGTGCCATAGAACAGTATTGGTAGCGCTTGACCTATCAAAAGCCTTTGATACAGGGAATCATGTCAGACAGTTTGAGGGCATCGAAAACACTTCCCCCGGACAAGTTTGAAACGTTGGATAATCAATTATATGTGTGGACGCCAGTCGTACGTGGAATTCCGGAATAAGAAGTCCAAACCCCATAGTGTTAGACCAGGAGTTTCTCAGGGTGGAGTGATATCTCCGGAACTGTTTATCCTCTACCTTTCCGGTAGTCCACGCTCTTCAGATGACATCGTAACGAGTTTCATTGCCATTAAATGTGCAGGTCGAGGGGCACCAAATCAAAACCTGTTGAAATCGTCCGCGCAAATTATAGCTATCTACAAAAGTTGAAAAGTAGGAAAAAAGTCCTAAATTCGCTTGCCGGCAGCACTTAGGGCGCAGATAAGGAATCCCTGTTGGCCTCTTACAAAGTAATAAGTCGTTCTGCGGCTAGCTATACGGTAGCAGTGAGGTCTGCGAAAACTAGTGCTACGGAATGGAGAAGTATTCAGAACTGTCAGAACGCCGACCTGAGTATTGCAAAAGGGTGACTCCTCATAATAACTGTGGACCATCTTCATGAGGAGACGAAGATTCGTCATACCCATCATATGGTGGATAAGACTCTTCCAGCTAGGTGTTTCAGGAAGGATCTGCATGATCTAGAGATAAAGAGAGAGACATCTAACGTTATAAAAGTTGCCTATCGAGCAGGTCTAAATAGCACTCATACTGATGCAGTTGCCGCAGCACTGAATGAATACAGAGTGAATGTCCTTCTCTAAGCTCACCCCCACCCATAGCAAGTGAAGAACGTCAATTAACTAAGCATGTACTGCAAAAAAACATATTACAATAACTAAGGATCTTCATCTCCTCATAAAGATAGTCCATATGTTGCAACCTATTGGAAACCTATTGCAGTTATCAGTCCGGACCTATCGCTTAATAAGCATTGTGTAGCACTAGTATTCGCGGATCACACTGGCACCACCATCGCTTTATAAATAAGAGTATCGACCGGCTTTGCCGGCTCCACCGATGGATTCTTCTGGTAGTCTTCTTTGCTTTGCGTTGGCTCAGCTTTCACTTTGTATCCGACGTCAAAGAGCTCTTTTTCATTTTGGCGGGTTGGGTTCCTCTGTTTTTCCAGAGACTAAAGGTCAGTATTATTCGACTGCTGTACGTTTTTATTTCTCCAGTTCATCTTGGTCAGTTTTCCCCAACTGTATTGGAAGGTTGGTTTGAGATTGCTTTTCCTCGCTGGACCTTGAATTCAGAACCATTTTTGCTTGCTGGCGATACCCTCGACTACAGACGCCAAGGCACCCACATCTGCAGAAGATGTTTGCACACGATCGCAGGGTGATGACATGGCAGATCAATGACAACCACTGGTACATGGCCATTTAGGCTCAGCACCGTATCTTTTCTCATCTTACTCTCTTCACCTTATCCACCACCTGGGTATGCATCCTGTAGTGGACTACCAAACTCCCTCAGTTAGTAATGGATTAGTTTCAACTTGTCAAATGCCAAAAAAAAAAAAAAAATAAATAAATAAATATATAAAAGTACTTGGCGTACGACACCGCCGCAAAATCTGACGACATATAATTAAGCGTTCTTTCAGGATTGAGAAGTCTCCTGGTTAGCATTTTTTTCTATTGGAAATCGTTTCATATTCAAAGCTTGTATATATCTTCCTTAGCAGTTACATAGAGCCATAGGTTATATATAACTTCTGACTGGTATTGAAACTACTTTTATGTCAAGGTATGCTGTTTCGGAACACATATTCGATACCTCATTGTATTGGGCGGTATATCCTGCATCTTGCCGAAAAATTACGATTCGTTTTTTTCTTTCTGAAATGGATCGGTTTTAATTAATTTTTTATATTTAGATCGATTCCCAAATCTGTATTTTTGTTGTGCTCCAATCCCCATACGAACAAATAATTATCTTCTCTTTCTCTCTCCACTTCATTTTAGGTATGGTGTTCCTCAGATACTGAAGAAACAATTATGCTTCAGTTAGAAAAAGATACACATTCACCGTCACGACTGCGAGTCATCGGGACACTATCAAATATGCCGGAATTTGCCGAAGTGTTTCAGTGTAAGCCCGGCTCAAAAATGAATCCTGAAAAGAAATGTGCCGTATGGTAAAGTTAAGCTTCTTCTTCTACTTCGATGTCTATCCAACTGTCTGTCTGTTAAAAAAAATCTTCTTCGTCTTCTGCTAATTACCATTAAAAACAAAAACAAAACCAAACTAAAAACCAATAACCAAAGGTATGTATGTATGAATGTGCGTAAATGTCGGCGAATAGACGTTTCTCTTTTTATATAACCGTGTTGAATTCGTACTTGCGAAATCCTTAAACGATTCTAGTGAACAAAAATAAGAAAACAATATTGAATGTGTGTGTGATTTAATAATATTAAGCAAATTCCAAATAAAAAACTTATAATTTTTTTTATAAAAAACCAAAAAGAAATTATAAATAGTTATTAACAAATAATAACAACAAACAAAGAGTAAATCGTAAATCAAACGAACAAAACAAAACAAAAAACTATTAATCTAAATTATAGAAATATAATAATATGTATGTATGTATGTATGTATTGCAGATATTTTAAGATATGATGATTTTGTTTAATCAAAAAAAAAAAAAAAACTTTTGTCATCCGTAATCAACAAATTTAAAAGTGATTTTTATTTTTGATTATTTATTAATTGGCATCCAAATATAATATATAAATAAATACAAGAAAACTAAATATTTTCTTCCATGAAAATAAAAAAAACTATTATATTTTTGTACTTAAACTATATATTGTTTTCTATTTAAACAGAAAGAAAAAAAACAAACAACTAAACAAATAAAATATATGTAAAAAATTATGAAAAATAAAACGTGGAAACAACAATTCTTGCGATTTGAAAATAAAATCTCTATTTTTATGAAGTTAAGATTTGTGCCTAAAAAGCTAAATCAAATAAAATGAATGAAATCGAATGGAATTAAACAAACTCCAAATCTACAAATCTAGACTAATAATTCCCGTTTTATATCAGTTTTATTTTTATTGTTTTTTTTTTAATTTTTTAACTATTTAGCATTTATATTATCTAACGGTATTTTATCTAATAACGATTTAGTTATATAAACATATCTACCCAAAGTAAAGAAAAAACAAAAGTAAAACTGAAGATCCTTTATGTCGAAAAAAATAACCTACAAAATCCCAACGCAAAATATAATCAATTCAATAGGAATAAGGACATAGCATATTACTGAATAATGTGTAATGTGGCAAATTAGATTGGATACAAACAGTAATGGTTAAAATTATAGCAGAAAAAATTTATATTTCTGATTTTTATTTTATTTTTCAAAACCTTTGATATAGTCAATCATGCCATACTGTTTGAGGACTTCGAGAACACTTCCCTCCGGGCAAGTTTGAAACGTTGAATAATCAGTTATATGTGTCGACGCCAGACGTACGTGGAATTCCGGAAGAAGAAGTCCAAACCCCATATAGTTAAGCAGGGAGTTTCTAAAGGTGGAGTTATATCTCCGGATGTTTTTTTATTTTTCTTTATGATACCTTATGACTTAACGAGGTGTCGAGGTGTTACAAGGATTTTTCAAAAAAATTTTGTCCTTATTTCATTTGCTCTCCCTCGAAATATGCACGGGATCAAATAAAATAAAATTATATGCCGACTCCGTGCCCGTCTGTTGAAACTCAAACAGAGCTCAAAGTATTCCCGATAGAGATTTGAAATGTCGCACATATTAAAACGTGGAAATATATTCCATTTCAATACCATACATCCTAAGATTAGTAGTATCCTGGAAGTCCTGAAAAATGGTTCCCAGTTATCTAGGAGATCTTTAGTTCAATAAACAAAGACTCATGGGCTCAAATTCCCTCTGGAAACTGTTGTTACGAAAATGGCCCTCGTATAGCAGGAAGGACTGGGACTGGGACAATTCATAGAAGAAAAGGCAACTGCAATTTAATATTTCCTGCCAGTACTATCATTCTGGGAGAGGCTTGAGTTGTAACTGAGTTTCTGAATCGGTTGAGTTGAAACTTTGGAATAATATACTATCGGATAAACCCGTTCTGAAAGGTTAAATTTTAAACATTTCCGCAGATATCACTCCCAATTTGTATAACTATCTGGTCGGTTATATATTCTCGATGTCCATTCTATTTCGTGACTCGTATTGATTTCTTATTTGATTTCAATATGTTAAAAAGGTAGTATGATGTTTCTGAGGTTCTGGAATCTAGCTTGATGGCTGGGAGCAGGTTTGTTGGGGAGATGTAAAGGGCAAGTCAATTGACCATGAAATTTTCACCTTCACCTTTACTTTCATACTTTCTTTGTCCATTGTCCAGGCTTTGGAATGGGTGACAATCAGCAGATTGAAGCCACTTGATTTTCGAAATATTGCTCGTAGTGTTAGTTGCTTCTAGAGGTAGTTCCCCGACTTTGGGTTCGATAGAGGTACCGGAA
Organism: Musca vetustissima; assembly: GCF_032173495.1. Classification (NCBI taxonomy): domain Eukaryota; kingdom Metazoa; phylum Arthropoda; class Insecta; order Diptera; family Muscidae; genus Musca; species Musca vetustissima. The sequence goes on from NW_026875239.1 coordinate 66,818, forward strand.
TGAGTGGACCAATGGATTCCATCTTCGGACTTGATCTAGCGTTGGTAAAGATAATAGGTTATGTAAAGTTTTGTTCAAATCGAACATTCCATTCGCCTGATATTAGATTTATAAATATTGAACATTTTGAGCATTAATGGGGCAGGTACAAGAAGGTGTGGACCAATAGGTACCATATTTGGACTTGATCTAGGCAAAATAAAGATAACAGGTTGTGTAAAATTTGGTTTAAATCGGATATTTTATTCGCCTGATATTGGATTTATAAATATTGAAAATGTTGTTAATTTATGGGGGAGGTAACAGAAGGAGTGAACCAGTGGGGTAAATCTTCGGACTTGATCCAGGCTTAATAAAGATAATAGTTTGTACAAAGTTTGGTACAAATCGGATATCATGATATTATAAAACTAATTTTTAGCAAAATTTTTGAAATTTTGTGGGGGAGATACAAGAAGAAGTGGACAGATATTCCACATCTTCGAACTTAACCAAACTTTAAAAAAAAATATATTTATTTTATTTACTTATTTATTTACTTAGCTGGCTTGTGACAAAACTTTCGTTCCATAAGCCGTGCTTAAAAAGGTTTTCCAGGCGCGTCCGTCTTTTGTGCAGTTTTTCCAATTTGAAATACCAAGTTCGGCAATGATGTCTTCCCCTTGATCTTTCCATCTAATTCTTGGCAACAACATGACCTAGCCAACACAGTCGCTGCAGCTCGATACGTCTGACTATGTCGATGTCCGAGATTTGATTGTACAGCTCATGGTTCATTCGACAGCGATATTCACCGTTGACGCAGATCGGCCCCTAGATCTTCCGGAGAATTTTTCTCACAAACACTTCAATAGCTGCCTCATCTACTTGCGTAAGTACTCGTGCTTCAGATCCATACAACAGAAAGGGTAGTATCAGCGTGTGTGAGGTGGTCTTGTTCTTGAATTGCTTACTCAAACCATAACACTATTCTTTTCCGGATTTCAAAGTTGATGTTATTAGTGTTGTTTATGGCGGCACCGAGGTATATAAAATCATACACTACCTTGAAGCTGTAGTTCTCAAGTTCCACAATTGGTCCGAGTCTACTGGACGTCTAGCGCGTTGATACCATCGTTGATACTTTTGCAGACCCCTTTTCAATTTTTTCAATGGTGGCCGTTAAAATTGACCTGTGGTAAATCATCGGTATTATTTCGATCTTGTCATGGATAAAAAAATTCTCAGCACGCATGTTGTCCCTTATTAGAAATGAGACACGAGTGATTTTATTCAATATCAAAAAGTGTATATGGGCAATATTGCCAATTTTTTACATAGCTGAAGCGGAGGTTCACCCCTTTATAACTCGGGAACTACTTAAGTATATGAAAAAAGTGAATAGTTTTGGGTTAATTGATCTGTCGTTGCAAACTGTTCATGATATTGACCTCCAAACTTTATTTTGGTGGAAGCTGTGTCTACTTTAATGTAAAAAAAAATGTGTAAAAACAGGTTGAGGCGAACCAGTTTTTTTATGTTCTCTATCGATTTGTAACTAAGCCACTCATTGCACGGTCTTCGTGTCAAAATAAAACTAGAAGCCAACAAAATGGGGACAACGCCCCTTACGTATCATTTTTCAAAATTTTAACTGCATCTACCTTCAAATGATGCTGACATTTTGAACCTCGATTTTGAGTGTTTTTTTAATTTTACTTCTAGCTTTAATACGCAAACAGGAATTTATTAAAATCGATTATAAGATTATTGTAATCGCGAATCTGCGTAATTTGATATGTATTTTGTGTATGTAGTATGCACAGCTTCAGAGTAATACTCATCCGAAGGTGCGAATTTTGTGCGATCAAATTTCTAAAAAACCTATTTTTCGGGCCAAATTTTTAGATCTGTCAACTGAATGATATGGGTACCCGCGATCAATAAAGTTTTTTACGTTTCAGATGATATAAAATCTCCTCCGTGAAAATCCATCTACTAGAACGGCGGGAACTGGCGTTCCAAAAACATGAAATTTTCGGAAATTATTCGCGTTTTACGATTTTTTGGGTACTTCAATGTAACGTGTGGCACATCTTAGCCGTCAAATGAAATTTCGCAATATATATATGGATTGGAAGATAAACTTCAGTACTTCCTGGAAACCGCATGCGCATCAAATGATTTTGAGAATTAGGCGATTTAGACGCAATTTAAAATGTATATTTCATAATATTATTTTATTTTAAGATTTATTCCTATTTATAGAACCCCAAGATTTATCGGAAGGGTCTTGATATTATCCGCAAGGCGTATACTTATACACAAAAAGTGATTATTATTATATATGTCAATTTTTCGGCGAAATTCGGGTAAAATAGCAGAATAACCCCAACATTTTTTCTGAAATTTCTTGTATAATATTGAAAAAATAAATATGATGACATTATTTTTTCGAACCAAAAACAAATATTTTTCCTCTATATCTTGTTTTGTTGTCGCTTTGATTTAGAAACCGCTACACGGACTTGTGTAATTTTGATATCATTTGATTCATCATGGTGTTTAGATTATGTAGATATTTTTAAATTAATTTTTAGGTGTGTGTATGTCATTAATATATTGAAAATATTGATATAATCTGCTATATATTTTTTATTTTTCTCATATTTCGCGAATATGTGCAACTTTTTCGCGATTATTTTAATATATTAATATTCTTATTTTACGGAGGAAGATATATATCAACGTTTCTGGTCAATATAATAAACGGCGTAATTTTAAGATTTTTTTCTTATGCCCAAAATTAAACCTCGATTACCTCAACCAAAAATTTGATCGCGAACGGTTTCGGAGTCAGAACATTTTTCTCTATATGTGTACCAAAAATCATTGATGTGCCACAAAAACAATAAAGCTGATTTTTTGAAAATGGAATATTAAAAAATTGGCAATATTGCTCATATATATTTTTACTACTGCTAAATTTTTAACCATTACTGTTGGTTATCGATTTAACCGAGATTAATTGTCTGCTCCTATTGAATAATACCAATACATATACATTGCCTATTATTGTATTAAAAAAATATTACAAATAAAAAAAAATAATAATAAAGTTGTTATTAATATAATATCAACTCAATAGTATATATTTTATAATAATTTCTGTGATTTTACCAAAGAAATTATGCACAAAATAAAATTAAATAAATTTTAAGACAACAATATAAATAATTCGCTTGAATTGGAAAACAAACCAGAAAAATACACTATTTGTAAGTCTGGAAACCCAACGGGAATATTAAATAATAAAAAAATGGATGACATTTAATAAGGCCAAATTTTATTTTCGAATTGAGAATGATGTTTTTTGTATGAATGCTATTTTTTTATAAGTATAGACAAGTGGTTTCCCCTTCTTTATGAAATAAAAAATAATTTAAAAATAAAAAAATAATAATCTTAAATACTTTTAATAGGGTGGAGGAAAAACTTTTGCCAATTGTTATCAGAATATAATCGATGATACTATATTAACGATACAAATAAAATAATATGGCAACGCCTTCCACCCTTACGGCTACGTTTACATATCCATGCTTATTATGTTGATCATAATTTAAGCATGCACACGTAAACATAGCATTAATTGTTCCAAATTTTTTTTCTATTTTAATTTAATGTATTATATGTTTTTTTTTTTAAATAGTTATACAATAGTTACCATCTACAAACTAGTAAGCAGTGTTCCTTTACGTTTTTTGCGTTTTATATCTAAATCTAATCGTGTTAGTTCTAGCCAAACTAAGAACAAAACTAGTACTAGAATAAGTAACTCCACACCGTACATCTAATGTAAATTAATTAATCAATAACTAAACAACAGAAATTGCAAGAGCATATAAACAAATGTATTTCAAGAATTTGTATTTTTTGTGTTGAGTTTTTTTACTTGAGGAAAAATGGAATAAATAATAAAAGTATGAAAAATTAACAATTATTTTGTAGTTTTGAAATTATGTACACTAAATCGTAAGTATGACTTGGAAATGGGTTTAAAAAAATGTGAGGAATATTTTTTACTTAAGGGAACCTCCCCCATTCTCGATTTTAATTTTTCAAGATTTTAAATGGGCTGGTAAATGAATACCAGTGCTTGTTAAGGTTTGTAACTATGCACATATATATTTGAAGATTTAAAAAGGAAGAAAAATAATTTACCAAAATTTGTTGTTGTTGTTTTGTTGTTGTTTTTTGTGTTCAAAGAAAAGTCCATATTTTCGATGGCGGGCATGATAACTCCTCACTGGAACATCGGAATCCGAAAATTCCAACGGTGTTAGAAAGAGGACATGTTTGGCTCTCGTATGAACTAGGACTATTTACTTCGCACAACAATTAACAAAATGGCGGACCTTTGAACAAATATTTTTGGAAAATCGCCGGTTTTTTTACCAAAACCCAATTTAAAAAATAAGGAAGATCTTCACCGATTGGCTTTATCCTAGTTCATACGATAGCTATACACTCCCAGAGAAACGTTGCAAAATTTGAAACCGATTGGATTATTAGTTTTTGAGTTATCGTGCCCGCCATTCGCAAAAAAATGTTTAGAGAAAAACGCGTTTAAAGTTTGAGAAGCCCTTCAGCCGTCACTTGATGCTGACACAATAAATCGACTATATCTTCAAGAGTTCTTGAGATTTTCATTTGAAATTTTGTAGGGACATTCTTTTATTAGTGCAGATTCGAAATATATAAGGGGGGTCCAATTAAATTAATAAACTTCAGTAGTGTTGGCGGTTTATTTGGGATATACCAAAAACTAAATTAATAAACTTAACATTTTTTACTTAAATAATAATGGATCATATATGAATACTATATACAAGTATTAAAGCGATCCATTTTCGTGAATTTCAGACTTTCAACTGAAAATAAAACCATTAAGGAAAGTAGTAAATAAAAGCCAATGAATTTGGTACATTATTTACAAAATATCGGACGAAAATATGCGTGGGAGCTATAGAAAAATCTGAACAGATTTTTACGAATCTCAGCACTGATCATTCTCGACAGGGACTTTGGTGCTCCATATATAAAATCGGACAAAAATATATATTGGAGTTATATCTAAATCTGAAACGATTTTTACGAAACTTAATACACATTTGCTATGGCAAATTTCGTGCAAAGTGAAAGAAATATAGGGGCTTTGGTGCTCCATTAACATTAAATCGAAAAAAATATATATGGGAGCTATATGTAAATCTGAACCGTTTTTCACGAAATTTAATACACATCATTCTAGACTTAGTTGAGTACGCTATGCCAAATTTCGTGCAAATAAAATTATATATAGGGACCAACAAACATGAGGAATATAACACAATCCCTTGAGAAATCTTTACACAATTGGTGGAGAATATGCCAAAGCACAAAAAAAGAGCAAAGATTGTGGACAAAATATTAAACATATTTTAAACCAAATTTGATTCTTTTATAAATCTAATTCATATTGATTGATCCACACCAGATGTTTGTGTTGTCTATACCTAAACATCAATATGTTATTATTAAAGCGCTACCGTTTATTAAAAAACAAGTATTTTAAATCAGGTTATTTAACTAATATTAGGGGATACCATTAATATTCATATAATTTTTTTGTTAAGAAATAACACGTGTATTACTCAATTTTATTTTCGCATCTTAATAAATAAAATTTAGAAGTTAAAATTTTAAATAATAATAATGATGTAAACAAAAACCAGTGAGCGGAGCAGTATAGTCGGACGGGGCCGACCATACGATACCCTACACAACTACCACGGAACTCTAACTTTCTACGGATATTTATTCCGACGGTGGGGAATACTTCGTAACAATTCAACCCTCTTGTCAGATTAGAGGTCAACAGCAACTCTTCCTAACACTGACATATTTTACAAATATCACTAATATTCAGTACAGCCCTTCTAATTACTTGGTCAGATTCCCTTCTCCGTGGGTTGTGTTGTGATGTTCGGCTTTCAATTGTGGCCTATAGATCGACTCGAAAAAAAACAAAAAATAAGTTTTCGGTCCACTTCATCCCAAAATTATTATCTGATAATCACCTAAATTTATAGGCGTTGTCCTTGACCATAACTGGAACCTAATGGAACATTTCAAAGATATCATCGCTTTATTTCTGTCCTCTATTGTGGCAATGGTTTACTAAATAATATCTGAATACGTAAGCACTTGTAAATATTTAAGTGTAACTCCGACATTAGATTACATACGACCATATGATTGGTATCAATTTAAAGGACAACCACTCCTCTTGGATATGCTATCAACATCTCGGGTCTATGTCCTTCAGGGGTAAACATATACGCCATAGAATACAAATTTTGTAATTTTTCACACAAAAGTCAGGGTCCATTTGACCCGCTAAATATTGACCGATCTTTATCACAACAGACATGCTTATTCTTTGGCCCGATCCCCTTCTCCATGTAATATTTCACGATGTTCAGGCTATTATTGCGGCCTCTGGAGCGACCAGAAAAACCGACAAAAATTTAGTATTTGGTCCATTTCATCCCCTAAATATTAACTGATCTTTTCCAAAAACAATAGGGGTCTTCATCGGGCCGAACCCATTCTACATGTAAAATTTCGTGAAGATTGGTCCATAACTGTGGCCTGTATCGTGTTTACAAATTATAATGGACAGACGGACGGACACACATGTCTAGATCGACTCAGCTAGTCGAGATATGACGATCGGTATACTTAAAGGTGGGTCTAGGACCGATATTTCGCGGCGTTACAAACTTTTGGGGCAGCTATAATACCCGGACAACATAGTTGTGTAGGGTATAAACATACGAGGGTGGCTTGGAAACTTCTTAGCCTATCAATGAAAGAGAATATTTACACAACGACATAATACCCTGTACCACAGTGTGATGAAGGGTACAAAAATTGCGGATGCGTCTTTTTTGAACACCTATTACTATATGATGGAGTTGCCAGATTGAAACAAAATTTAACATGTGTTCATAACAAATATGGAAGTTTCCAAAATACTTAACTCTTTTTTCGGTTTATACCGCACTTTTTGTGCTAGGCTAAGAAGTTTTCGAACTGCCCTCGTATTTAGTCCAATTTCAATGGGTAGTTCCCCTTAAAAAGTTGTGAAATTAAATCCACTAAATGAGATGCAGAAATAATTAAATATATTTTGTTTACTACTGCAAAAATAAAATCATGTTTCCTAATTATTCATATATAATTATAAAAAATACTATTAATAAAAAAATATCAGAACTAGTTTTATTTTAAAAACAACAAATTTAAAATATTCCGCATGACTGTAGATTGTTTTTTTTAAAAAAAACTTAAAAAAAAAAACAATATTAAGGTAAATCTCTATGCCTGATGTTGATAATATCAAGCAGTGATTTCAACGGGCGGACATAATTAAGGGGTTTAATTGATGAATATATCCTGGCCTACACATGTATATTTTGCTCTTTTGTTGCTACCATGTCTGCGGTGTCAGATTGGCTCAATTTTGCTCTCCATCCTTGTATTATAATCTATATTTGATAAACATATCATATGCAGGGTTTCATTTGCATCGGGCACAAATTTCGATTCTTTGTTGATCTTTCTTGATCGTAACCATTTTTGGGGAAGCTACAAGAAATAATGAACCAATAAAGATCATATTTGCACTTAATCCAATATATCCAATGTTCCTTTCGATTTTAGTTATTTTGAGAGTCCATCTCTGTTGAAGTTTGTAAAAAGTTCGACCCGCCAAACATAAACACGTTTTCACTTTTTTACTTTTACATTTCAATGTAATCCAAATATATGATTGATTATTACTTATTTCGAGTGAATTTGTCATATCCGAAAGTTTACCCCAAGTCATCAATCATTTATCAGCTGTGACCGAATTCAATATTGTCTCATTTGTTTTCTTAATACGTCTTAATATTTGCATTTCTTTTTTATTTAAAAAAAAAATCAACTCCGGCATTATTAATAAAAATTTGATTACTAATATCTTTTGTTAAGGCGACAAACAAAATTTGTATAAATCAGAGAGGAAAATAAATGATTTCAAAATTTGGAATGGCCTCTTGATAAAACCAAACAAGAAGCAGCAGTTGAGATGGTGGTAGTGATAAACCTTTTACAATTGCAGGTCATTTTGAACTTTCTTTCTTTCCTTTTTTTTTTGGGAACTTTAGTGTGAATGACTTCGTTGCTCTATTAAAGAAGAACCATCATAATGAGTGGCTAAATTTCCCCAAAACCGGTTTTGGGATTTTTTTCTTTTTGTTAAAAATCAACAGATACCCGCTGAAAAAAGTCTTCAATTTATTTTTAATTTTTGCAAAATGTTTATTCCCCCATCCCAAAACAATAGATTCTTCTGTGGAATTGTTTGTTTATTCTGGTGTTCACACTATCGACTGTTCGACAGTCATATCGTCTAGACAACGACAATATACACGTCAGTGTTAAACAAATTGTTAGCGTAGAACATAAGGCCAGATCTTGTGTTTTTTGTTACCTCTTTTGATTCTCCTTTTTTTTGGTTTGCTGTTTTGTTTGTTTCTCTCAACATTTGATTTGACTGTTGTGGTTGTTGTTGCTTTCTTATGAATGGCCAACTTTGGATGTGTATAAAAATTCTTGGCCACCATTGATGGGGTTTAGTTAACGTTTGCCGGTTGTAAGTGTAAGTTCGTTGGGTGTTACGCACACTGTGGTTGTACTAACTACAAATGGAGTTTGTTGCTTAAGTCTTTTGTTTTATGTGTCTTTCGAAAGCTTGAAAATTCTGGATTATTTTATTTGATTTATTTTTTTGTGACGTGTTAAGTGAAAATATCTTTGTTTTTGTAATTTCTTTTAGGTTAAATAGAAAACTTAATTGTAAAAAAAAAACAAAATGAAATTCATTTTAAGTGTCTTGTGTTTGTTCGCCGTTTTGTTGGCTGTCTCTGCTGATGCTGGTATGTCTGAGTCATAATCATCAAAGGCCTTTGATTAGTTGTTGTTGTGTGTTTATTGCTTATCACCTTGGAGATTTAAATCAGTAATTAAAAATAAAAAAACTAATAATTTGTAAATATTCCTAAAAATTACCTCATCTCTAAAATTAAAAATAAAACACAAAAAGAAGAAATATGGGAAGTAGAATAATAATCAATAATATTGTTGTTGTTAGCGAATAAAAAGTGATTCTAAAAATAAACACACTCATCATTCTAATCATTGGTTACGGTGTCTTAACAACTTCCTAGAATACCACATTAAAGAAAAAAGGTAATAACTATTTTCTTGTTTATTTTATTTCTCTTCTTTTTTATAGATTCTGCCCATTTCATACCCAAAGCTTTTTATACCTTGGATGCTGAAGGCCATAAATCTCAAGTGCATCCCATAAATCCACACGTAAGTTCGTCAACCTTTTTTTTTAGTTTTTCTTCTGCTAAGCAATTAGCATTATTAAGGGTTTCAAAGTAGATTTAATTGTGGTAAGAAGATAAAAAGGGGATTTTTATGAAGAATTTTTCATGGCATGTTTATGACTTGGCATAAACTCTGGAGTGTTAAGATCTTTCATTACAAATATATTTAATTAGGTGTATACGACTCGAGTTTGTAAATGAATGCACAGATTAAACAAGGCATTTCATTATATGGGTTTTTAATGACGAAAATAATTTCACTTTAGTCATTTTTATACCCAGCATTTAAGTTGATGGTCTTCGAAATATTTGTTGGCAACCGCATATCAAATATTCCTTGGATCTTTAAGTGATTATTTATACTCTTTCGAGTCGAGCTTGATGATCTAAATTTTGCAATGAAAAGGAAAGCCAGGAGAAGAACCTACGTACCCACCATTATGCGGCGCGTTTCGCCGTTGGTTAAGCGGCTCATCAGGCATATTGGGCTATGTGGCTTTACTTAAAATCACTTTCAAATGATCACACAAATTCAAATAACAAAAATATTCCTTGGATCTCTATAATTTATTTTGGAGGATAAACAAATTGTTTTTCTTAAATATGTTTCTCTATACGTTGATTTGACTCCTATCAATAACTTTTGCCCTAATAGGAACTATAAATATCCTCGTAACATTTCCCAACCGAAGTGACTATGATTAGGCTATTCGGAGTTCCTGTGGATAAAATAACTACGAGCGGAAAATGTTAAATATATGTTCATGTTCTTTACATAGTCCCCATACAAAGGAAGTCTCATTTTCTAACTGAAGTGGCGGCAATTTGGCTTTTCGGTTCCTCAAAGAATAAAAAAACTCCTCACAGAAGTTTGTTAATTTGGTCATTCCGCTTGCAATATATCGAAATATTCGTCGGATATCATAACAAAATTCCAGTATATCTGAATAAAATGCTGCTACTAGTATTATTAGTATAGTAAATGGGATATATCTATCTACGCGGATTTTACAACCGAAGGCATGATTTCCGACCATTAGAACTTATAAATCCAATTCTTTTAGATGCTAGAGTGACTACAACAGACAGATGGACAGACAGACGGACGGACATGCTTAAATCGTCATAGAATTTTACACTGATCAAGAATATATAATAACCGAAAGTTGTAGGGTACTCTTATATGGGGGCTACCCGAAAAATGGACCTATATACATAATTGTTTGTGGAGAGATTTGCTACCTGTGAGAACCCAAAGTACTAAAAAACATCGAAAAATACGCTCAAAATCCCCAAAATGCTGAGAATTGGGGGTACCGTTATATGGGGACTACTAGACTCTAGACTAAACTCTTATATGGGTGCTATGCCTAAACGTAGACCGATATAGTCCACCTTCGAACTTGACCTGCTGCAGACAAGAGGCAACTCTATGCAAAATTTTGGCGATCTATCTCAATTTGTTTAGATGCTAGAGTGATTACAACAGGCAGACTGCCGGCGGATATCTTGATAGACTTGTTCGCTGATTAAAAAAATACGTTATAGGGTCGAAAACGATTATTTCCATACTATGGTGGAAGGTATAAAATCGATTTTGTTGAAACCTAGAATCTTAATGGCTTTAGATATATTTTACAACCGAAACACATCTTCGCCGAAAACTTTTAATATAGGTTAGTATAGGTCTAGCCGAATGCTAGATATTTTGATAGTTCTAGGCGCATTCAGCAAATGTTCATGTTTTCATAAGCTCCCAATCTGGGTTTTTGGAATGTGAAATACGTATTTGGAAAACATCAATAAAGGTCCATGTTTTGACGTAGCCCCATATATAGTTCTGCGGCTTTTAACGCACTTTGATAGGCAAAGGATTCGTTTTGACTGTAATTTGACATTTCGTTCAAAGAACTCCTCTTCACCGCGGTATTTCAAATCCTCGAAACACTTCCCAAATGAGCTTCATGGTATAGCCAACAGTTTCTGTTTCGATTTTTCTCTGATCTCCTCAATTATGGAAAAATGCGTCTCTTTCATATACGGCTTCACTTTTGGGAAGAGAAAAAATTCATCGCGGACCCAGTTCGTACGAATACGGTGGTTGATGTTTAATTTTGTTTGTTTTTTAAATGTTTTGAAAATATTCACCTTCAGTTTTACTTCCTATTATGAAAATCACAGTAGTTTATACTTTGAGAAAAACTAATTCTGATTTAACTTATACATGGCATGAGTCGGAAATGTTTTTTTTTTCGCTACGTATAGCTCAATTTTTATGTAGCACACAATTGTTAATGTCTTTTGAACATTTTCTAAATATTTCTATACTTACCCGCAGGGCTAATTTGTTCATGAAGACTACTGTGCCACTTATTTTATTAATTAACCCATTTTTAAACAGCAGTCATAACCACTTGAGGTTTTTTTATTTGTTCGCCTTAAGGTATGCAAAGAAAATTGACGAAACAATCTCAAGTTGATACTTCAAAATGTGATTTCAAGAGTCCTTCTTTTCGCTGAATAAATGAAATGTATTTTAAAACAAATTAAAAAAGCACTTCAAATGTTTGTGTCATTAGGGCAATTTACATATTTTCACAATTTTTTCAATATTTTACTTCTTGTTTGAAGTGCACTTCATATAAAAAACTAAAAATATTAATTAGAATGACCCATATTTTGGCTACTTCGCGAGAAATTGCAAGCTTGTCCAATATAATTATATGGGGGAGAATATAGCAAAGCTTAAGGTGTTCAGTGTCTGATTATTATACAGAAATTCCATTGAATATTTTGATTTAAATTTATTGGTTACTAAAATATAAAATATTCCCCAAAATGGTCCCAAGATATCTTTATATTTGATCTGTATGTAGATTTGTTTGAAACATTTATTCTTAAATGAAATTCTTTGTAACAATTGAAATGTTTTTCTATGTATAAATATATAGCTTAAATAATCTCCTTCACTTGTGTCACGCTCTTTAATACGGAAATACAAAAATTTTAAATTAAGGGAACCCCCCCTATTCTCGGGGTCAATTTTTTTTGATTTAATTCGAATTTACAATAATTCAAGAATGCCCCTACAAAATTTCAAGCCGATTTATTGTGTCAGCATCAAGTGACGGCTAAAGGGCTTCTCAAACTTTAAACTCGTTTTTCCTAAACATTGGTTTTGCGAATGGCGGGCACGACAACTCAAAAACTAATAACCCAATCGATTCCAAATTTTTACATGTTTCTCTGTGAGTGTATAGCTATCGTATGAACTAGGATAAAGCCAATCGGTGAAGATCTTTCTTATTTTTTAACTTGGTTTTTGGTCAAAAATCGGCAATTTTCCAAAAATATTTTTTCAAAGGTCCGCCCTTAAATTCAATTTTTCTAGTGATGGCTTTTCATAAACCCTTGTTAGCCATTTGAGGGTTAAGCAACATCATACCTCCGTGTTCAATAATTATTTGTTTGCCCATTGTCCACATTTCTATTTAATTTATTCAAAAACGATTGTAAATAGAAAAATATTTTTGAAAGGAGTGACAATGGAAATCGAAGAATCAACAACAGTGAAGTGATGAAAATAGACAACACACAATACGAGCTCAATAGTTCTGTTCTAGGAATTCGTGAACCAGGAAATGTTTGAATTATATTTAAAATTGATAGTCATTTGAATAACAGAAATAAACTTAAATAAAGAAATTTAGACATGAAATGCAAAGTCTAACCCGTAATGAAAGTATAAAAATCAGACGAGACCGACTATATGATATCCTTCATTACTATGGATATATATAAGAGATGCTTCTAAGAATTGTATATGTCATTCGGCAATCCATGCAAAATTTCATCTTAATTGGGCGTCGTATGTTTATATGAAGTTTCAAAGAAATTGGAGGAACGTTAAGTATTTGGTCAATAATTTCAATCAAATCCGCAAAAGTAAATACGGGAGCTATATCTAAACCTAAACCAATTACCACTTAACAGTTGTCATTCTATATCAATTTCGGTACACTCGCAAAATTTTGTGTTAATAGCACAAGATTATGGGAATTCGTTACACCATATACCTCTAATTGGAAGAAAATATATATGAGAGCTACCTCTAAATCTGAACTGATTTGTTTAAAACTTTACATACACCAATCTTAATTTAATTTAATAATAAACATTGTGACCTGGGTGACCTATTGTGGAATCGGATAAATCATATATATATATATATATATATATGAGCAGTATCTAAATCTTTGCCGATTTTCTCTGAGGCAAAATAAGTGAGTTGTGCCAAATATTAACCAATTCGAATCATAAATGCGACATGTACTTTGTTCACACAAATACATGGACTCAGAAAGTGATTATATACATATCCTTAAAAGTAACTATGGGTCTAACGAGATAGACAATGTTACAAACATATGCGCAAAGACAAAATATCCTGTACCAAAGTGAAGGGTATACCACAACATGGAGGATTTTAAAAGAAAGTCCTGGTTCCAATATGGAAGAAGTACAGGTGTCTTCTGGGAAGAACTTTTTATTAAAAAATTAATACAAGTAAACGAAAAATGTTTCCAAGAAGTGATTTTAGCAATCATGACAAGGAATTATGTATTAGTGACTCAGGACCGGTAACTACATATGTGTTAATAGTGAAGCGGCAACTCGGATCCCGGATATACGACATTTTGTTAGACTTTTTTTGGTTCATGGCCATAGCGATATAGCAGAAACGAATTAGCCGGCGTACTTGGTCGATATGAAACGCCGCAATTGATACTACTGCCTAATCTCCTCTTAGCTACCAATTTGTTAAGATCTGTAAGATTTACAGTATCAATGTTTTGGTATATATGAGATTTAACTTTTTTCTCTGAGATATACCCCAAAATAATTTACCGATTTGGCAAAAACTTGTCATGGATGAACTACCAACCCAAAACATTTTCATTTTCTATCTTTCTCTTTTTTTCCAAAGTATATACAAAATATAATACAGGCTACAATCGAATCATCTATCAGTAGTTTTGATTCAGACTGAATACTATGATAACTGGCATAGACTCATGGGAATGCCCTCTGACAACTGTTGTTCCACATATGACTCCCGACTAGCAGGAAACTGGAAAGAACACATTATAGCTCTAAAAACCGCCTGAAGAATCATTTTGTAATCTGGCAAGCTAAGTGAAATTTCAATCCCCGGTCCTTATATGAAGAGTTACAGCACTGTCGTTCCTGCTAAACCAGTGACCCACCTGTGTAGTTTCCAGGGGGCATTGTTGTCAGTGTTCGTTTAGCGCATGACACTTTGTCCTTCATTTTTTGACTTTAAGCTTAGGTGCTCGGCGTGATTCAAGCGTGACGTGTGGTGATTTAATGAAAAAAAAAAAACACTACGAGCAGTTCGGTGAACATGCTTTGGTAGCATGTACTCTGAACAATTTTGTTTGTATCGTTTTTGGATTAAAACTCCATTTAGAGCCAACGACTCTTCAGATCAACGACAAGCATATTAAAATAGCTTGCCAATTTTCTAGCTAGCCGATTTTCAGTACGTCAAGTTCCTAGTCCTAGTCAAATTCACCAAACACAGTGTATTATGGTATTCTGTATTTTCAGAGGAAAGAAAAACTTTGTGCACACAATTTGCAAGGACGTAAGGTTCCGGTATTTATAATGTTGAACTGATTGTGTAGGTTAAATAAGTTCGGACTTATACCTTTCACCAAAGTTTGGAGTGTATTGTATTAAAAATGTCATTTCAAACTATTCGACACTTAGCTATACATCGGAAGCCCCATATATAGTTTTAATCACAATAACATTCTATGTCGATCGAACCATAACCGTCCATCTATCTGTTGACATCACGACAGAGTTGCGGTATTTAAGATAGATGTTTTGTCTTGACTTTTTGGGATAGTTTTATATCGATGTATTAAAGCCTTTTGCCACGGTTTTCAACCTAATTAGCTGGAATTTGATATTTTCGGTTCTCAAAGTGTTATTAGGGTAGCCCCAAATAACGCTACATCCTAAATATCGGTATTTTTGGCAGTTTATGTACGTACATCAACCAAATTGGCTGTAATTTATGTTATGGATTCTCAATGAGTAAAAAATCTATCAAGAAAATCAATATTGGTAAAAGGTTTCGGGTAGACCCCATTATTCGGTATTTTGTGGATGTTTCCAGTAATTATTATTTTGGGGCTCCTACCCCAGTTTTCCAATATGATTCGTATTCTCTGGTTTGTTTGTCGAATTTCTCCAAAGTCTTTAGACAAATAATTTGTGGATTACCACTCACAATTGACCGGCGAAACAAGAACAACTTCCATTATATTTTGCTCATTTTGGAAGACCCACACTCATGAATATAAACATTTATTCTGTTACTATGACCTAATTAAATACAAAGACTCGAAATGCAAACACAAATCACACATTTACAAACATGTCGTGGTTTTTAATTTTTAACAGGTCAGCCTCTTTATTGCTACTCAAAGGCTTTACTAACAATAAAAATAAACAATTACCTTATTAAATTTATTTGTGTTTATTTTAATTTATTGCGTTTCTTCTTTTTTCTTTAGACCGCTCATTATTTGAGACGTTTGCGCAGACAAACCTATACTTCATCATCCTCCTCGTCGTCTTCGGTGTCATCCGATGGTGGTCCAGCTTATTTCAGCACACACACTGTAAACTCTCATGGCACCGATAATGGGTAAGTAGTAAATGAAGGTCTTGCGGTTTTTGGTTGAGTGTGACCAACATGAGCATGAATTGCCATAAAAAAATATATTTTTTAAGGGTTTTTTTATTTACCCTATAAAGTTTGGCAAATTGCACGGAATTGTTTATTTTCTTTTTGTATTAATATTATTTTCCTTATATCTTCTTCTCTTTTATGCGTTTAGCTACACCACCGGACAAGTTGTTCACACCGATGGTGTCATCGACAATGGCCAAGTCTACCACAATACTCAACATGGTATCTTCTAAGTGGTAGAAGATGACAGGATGATGCTGATAGATTCCTAAACTGTTAAAGCAATTTTACAATAAATTTTTATTTGCCTATTCTATTTTAAATATCTCAGTTTTATTTCCAATTTAATATATAAAATAAATTGATTTTTTTTTTACAAAAAAATAGATTTGGAATGTTTTGTTGTCATACTAACGTCCAAAAATGTGTTTCTTTATTTATTGACGATGAAAACATAAAAATCGCGTTTTGTTTAGATAAACTTAATTGGGATTTTCACACAGAAAGATGAAAGAAAGAGTAAACAAATAGCCAGTGTTAATGGCATTAGATCGGCTACATCCAACTTCATTGTTCTCGTAAAATAGTCACCTGATATACTCACCAAAATGTTAACAGTTGCCTTCCAAAGTGACATTTTATATAGATTTGGATGCATTAAAAATGTACTTTCTAAAGCTCCTGCCAGTCCGAACGCCTTACGAACCATCAATATAAAAAGAAACAAATTTGATTCATTCTAAGTAATTTAAGGCTTCCAAAAAGAAGGCTATCTGGAATATTTGGTACGCTCGACGCGAAATATTTCACATTCATTCAAATTGAATACATAAGAACTTGTGTAAGGTTTAATTGAGATCAGAACCGACTGATAGAGCGAACGAAAGTCAAATTAACATTTCAAAAGAGATATTAGGCGTTGTGAATACTATCATTTTCGATCGAAATTTTGTTCAAATGTTGCTTATTTGATCGTGTGGTCCCTTATATCCGTCATTAATGATAATATTCACAGGCTGGCGGCTATGAAGGCAGAAATTGTATAAGTCTTGCATGTCGTCGCACTGGTTGCTTTGTGAAATGTTTAAATTTATATTTTATCCCCAATGCATATTCAAGTATTTGAGAGTTTTTGGGTAGTCATTCAGAGCCACAGTTCTTCGAAATTGTTAGCGCGGAACACCTGACTACTAACCCTAAGATCTGTCCATGAGTTAGAAATTAAAGAAAAGATTCTATATAACTGTTTAAGGCAATAGAATAAACGCAAGAACGTTCAAGCATGTTCAGTTGTCGGATTTCACGCTTGTTGTATCGGTAACATGCATCTAACACTCTCTGGACTAACATTGTTAGGGACCACAGCCTGCTATTCAAAGCTCTCAAGGTATTTACCGCCAAAGTGTATGTTCCACTTTTCTCTATAAATTTCCCAACCGAGCAAATCCTTCTAGATAGCCCTGCGAATGTCAATGCCCTCGGCGGAATGGTGCTAATTTCTGCTCTACAGGCCCACAGCTCAGACCTTACAAGAAAGTATCTTGCAATACCTGTAAGGTGTATGCTGCCTTTTGCTCGTCAATGCTAATATTTCCTAGGAAAATCTCCCTTTCCTTCTCTTGGCAGTGTACTAAAGAAATTTGAAGCGTCTGTTCTTGATGGCGTTTGGAGTAAGACTAGGTTCTTTATTCAGGTATCCGCGTTTTTCTCCACGTAAGAAACGTTGGTAAAATAAAACCAGTAAGGAAATTTGTAAAGTCCGACTGGGTCGACTATATGATACCCTTTACCACTTTGGGTATATTGTACATATGTATCTTTACAATTGTATGTCAATGTTCCCTCGAAGGAACATACTCATGTCTTTCTGCAACCCATGATAAATTTAATTTCATTCGGGCAAATTAACACTAGTTTGCCGAAGGCGGTCATTTCGACCGTTTTTCAATTTCAAGTACAAAAAGGAATTTGGTGCACCATTTATGTAAAATCGGACGAAAATATATATGGACGGATCTTCACCAAACTTAATGTTATAATGATATTTTAATGGAGACGTTGGTATATAGTAAACCAGTAAGGAAAGTAGTAAAGTCGGACTTTGGGTATATTCTGTTGCATCCTAACAGACGACGCGTTTTTGTTATATATCTATATCTGTACCGATTTCAGGGAAACTTGCCAGACACTAATTTATATTACTTTAGTACGTTGTGTCAATCGCCCTAGCTATGGACCTTTTCACGAAGCTTAGCAACATCATTATATACTTTATTCAGTACTCTATACCAAAATTCGTGCAAATCGAAAGATATATAGGGACTTTGGTGTACCAATTACATAAAATCGGACGAAAATATATATGGGAGCTATACCTAAATCTGAATCGATTATCACGAAACTTAGCACACGTCATTCTAGCCTTAATTCAGTACGCTATGACAAACTTCGTGCAAATCGAATGATTTTCAGAGACTTTGGGCACCAATTACCTAAAATCGGATGAAAATATATATGAGATCTATATATGGGATCTAAATATGAACCGATTTTCACAAAACTTTGAACACATCATTCTAGACTTAATTCATTTCGCTATGCCAAAATTCGAGCAAATGAAAAGATTTCCAGGGGCTTTGGTGCACCAATTACATAAAATCGGGCGAAACTATATATGGGAGCTATATCTAAATCTGAACCGATTTTCACTAAACTTTGCGCAAATCATTCTAGACTTAATTTAGTACGATATGCCAAATTTCGTGCAAATCGAAAGATATATAGGGTCTTTGGTGCACCAATTACCTTAAATCGGATGAATATATATGGGAGCTATATCGAAATCTGAACCGATTGTCACAAAACTTTGCACACATCATTCTAGACTTAATTCAGTATCTAAATCTGAACCGATTTTCACTAAACTTTGCGCAAATCATTCTAGACTTAATTTAGTACGATATGCCAAATTTCGTGCAAATAGAAAGATATATAGGGACTTGATACACAATTTACCTTAAATTGGACGAAGGTATATACGGGAGTTATATCTAAATCTGAACCGATTTTCACGAAACTAGGCAGACATCATTCTAGACCTTATTCATTACGCTGTGTCAAATTTCGTGCAAATCGAAATATATATATATATATATAGGACTATGGTACACTCTTTACCTTAAATCGGACGAAAATATATATGGGAGCTATATCTAAATCTGAACCGATTTTTCCCAATTTCAATAGGGTTCCTTGGGCCAAATAAATGAGCTGTGCCAATTCGGATCATAAATGCGACCTGTACTTTGTTTACAATTTAAAATGGACATACGGACAGACGGACGGACGGACATGCATAAATCGACTTTGAATGTGATTCTATGTATACTCTTAAAAGCAACCATGGGTCTATCTCGATTATTTTTGCCTCTTACAAACATATGCACAAAGACATAATACCCTGTACCACAGTGTGGTGAAGGGTATAATTAGCAACATATGCCTATGTATCGGCAATTTTTTTACAAATATTGTTTGGTTTACGATCAAGAATACTATCAAGTTTCGGCAGTGCCCCAGATATCGTATAGGATATATGTCATTTTTTATTTTTAATTTCAAAGCAATTGGCTCCTTATTATTGTCCGTTTTTAAGCTTCCTTATATTTGGTCCATATTTTGACGTAGCTGATTTTAAGTACTTTGAAGGCAATAACAAAAAGACCATTAAGGGAACCCCCCCCATTCTCGATTTTTTATTTTTAAGATTTTAAATGGGCTGGTAAATGAAAACCAATGCTTGTTAAGGTTTGTAACTTGGCACATATATATTTGAAGATTTAAAAAGGAAGAAAAATAATTTACCAAAATTTGTTGTTGTTGTTTTGTTGTTGTTTTTTGGGTTCAAAGA
Source organism: Musca vetustissima (assembly GCF_032173495.1). Taxonomy (NCBI): domain Eukaryota; kingdom Metazoa; phylum Arthropoda; class Insecta; order Diptera; family Muscidae; genus Musca; species Musca vetustissima. The sequence goes on from NW_026875239.1 coordinate 86,982, forward strand.
AAAGTCCATATTTTCGATGGCGGGCATGATAACTCCTCACTGGAACATCGGAATCCGAAAATTAACAAAATGGCGGAACTTTGAAAAAATTTTTTTGGAAAATCGCCTATTTTTTACCACAAACTATGTTAAAAAATAAGGAAGATCTTCACCGATTGGCTTTATCCTAGTTCATACGAGAGCTACACACTCCCAGAGAAACGTGTCAAAATTTGAAACCGATTGGATTATTAGTTTTTGAGTTATCGTGCCCGCAATTTGTTTTGAAAAAAACGCGTTTAAAGTTTGAGAAGCCCTTTAGCCGTCACTTGATGCTGACACAATAAATCGGCTATATCTTCAAGAGTTCTTGAGATTTTCACTTGAAATTTTGTAGGAACATTCTAGAATTAGAGTAGATTCGAATTAAATCAAAAATTTTTTTGACACCGAGAATGGGGGGGGGGGGTCCCCTTAAATGGTCTTAATTACGGTATTTCCCATAGGAAATGAAACTTCCCTGCTACTTGCAGGTAAAGCTTTGTTAATGGTACCGCTTAATCTTTACATTCTTCACATGTTTTAGTGTGTTTTATTCGAGAAAAAATGTCACATCTATCTATCTGAATATCAAGGTATACATATTTTCAAACTAAATAAATCTTGATATTATGGAAAACGTGATCTAACAATGATCGCGTATCTTAGATATAGTTCTCTCTATTCTGTTTCATATTATTAAATTTAATTCGATTAAATATATAAATTTATTTTCATTTTTTTAAGCAAAGAAAATGGACATATTTTGAGAATTTTCCATAATTGATAATTGTTTACAAGATTATACGTTGCCAATTTTCGCCAAAAATATGTCCAAAAAGAAATACGACGTAATGAAATCATAAAAGTTCGATTTGTGAATATTCTTTAAAATATATTTTGCAACATTTTCACGGATTTTTCTCAAAATGTTCTTTTATTAAAAACTTCCCACTGCAATTACCGACAACTGAAATAAATTTTGATTCAAGTCGGTCTCAATTGTAGAATTAATATACCTTTTTACACCATTTTTTATATGTAGATATATTTTATTTTTAATTTTAAATCCGTTAGCATTTGAACTCTTTCCAGTTGCTTCAAATTGCTATTAATCGAACAAGAAACTGTGATATGTGAACTGGTTTTAATAAATCGTACGTTGTGAGTGAGACAACCACAGCAAATGCGGATTTTCGATTTATCTGGTAGATGACTTAAATAGTAGATAACTTAATCTTCTACTGTCGCTTGTGTGGATGGTTCTGAATGTTGTGTTTTATGAAAGATATGACGTTCAATTATCAAAGATAGACCAAACACACGCACACATCATGAGAATAATTTACCCTTTCAGTGTCAAAAAATTTTTATTGTCGGAATAAAAATCTAAAATTTTGTGCTTAAAATCGTATGAAGGCACAGAGTTTAGAAAAAAAGCAATTCTTATTTTAACCCTCGGACAGTTTTGTCTGTCTTTCAGCAAAAACAAAGACATCAATTGTAACGGTACATAGGATAACGGAAAATTTGCAAAGAAAGAGAGTAATTTTAAATGTCGAATATATTCGACAAAAACACTGAAAGGGTTAAACAATAATGAGACTTCGGATTTTTTTATATTTTTATAAAACTTCGTTTTATAAAAGGATTGAAAACGTCTTATTTAAGTATATTGTTTTAATGTATGATAATTAAAATAAATTTCTTTAGTGAGTGTTTAGAAGTTAACGCCCAGTTTTTATACCCTTCACCACACTGTGGTAAGGGTATTATGTCTGGGAAAGTTACATAGAGGATACATATAAAAACCAATGAACGGAGCAGTATAGTCGGACGGGGCCGACCATACGATACCCTATATAACTACCACGGAACTCAAATTTTCTGCGGATGTTTATTCCGAGCCTGGCCAATATTTCGTGATATTTGCTGTTTAGAGGTAAACAGCACCTCTTCCTCACACTGACATATTTTCCGAATATTACGAGTATTCAGAACATCTATTGTCCAGATTCCCTTCACCGTGGGTTGTGTTATGAAGCTCGGCTTTCATTTGTGGTCTATAGATCGACTCCAAAATAACACAAAAAATTAAGTTTTCGGCCCACTTCATTCCAAAATTATTATCTGATCATCACCGAAAATTATAGGCGTTGTCCTTGACCATAACTGGAATATCATGGAACATTTCAAAGCGATCTGCGCTATAGTTCCGCTCTCTAGAGTGATAATGGATTACTAAATAATATACAAACACGGAGATACCTATAAATATTTAGATGTAGCTCCAACATCCGAGCATATACAACAATATAATTGGTATTAATTAAAAGGTCAACCACTCCTCTTGGATATAATATCATCTTCTCAGGTTTATGTCCTTCAGGGGTAAATATATACGCTATAGAATACAAATTTTGTAATTTTTCACACAAAAGTCACGGTCCATTTGACCCGCTAAATATTGACCGATCTTTATCAAAACAGGCATGCTTATTCCTTGGCCCGATTCCCTTCTCCATGCAAAATTTCACAATGTTCGGGCCATAATTGCGGCCTCTGGAGCGACCAGAAAACCGACAAAAATTTTGTATTTGGTCCATTCCATACCCTAAATATTAACGGATCTTTCCCAAAAACAATAGGGGTCTTCATAGGCCAGTACCCATCCTACATGCAAAATTTAGTGGAAATTGGACAGACGGACGGACACACATGTCTAGATCGACTCAGCTAGTCGATATATGACGATCGGTATACTTAAAGGTGGGTCTAGGACCAATATTTCGCGGCGTTACAAACTTTTGGGGCTGCACAAAGCTATAATACCCTGACAACATTGCTGTGTAGGGTATAATTAAAAACCTACATATAAAAATATCTTTCATCCTCTAAGAGCCGGGAAAAACGCATCACTATATGGGTGCTATGTCAAAACATAGACCCACCAGAAAGATCCCTGAAAATAAACTTGATAAATTATACATCCCTAATATGCCGACTACTGGTACATTTGGCCCATAAAGTGAAATTGGACCTCTATTTGATTCAAATATTGTACATAGTAATATTTGTATTAAACCTAAATCGAGACTACTCTTACTTCACTCCTTCTGGTATCATCATGCCAATTGATATATTCTTACTATTTGTTGACAAATATGCATACAATACGAGTTTAAAAAAATTGGGTGTTGCTAAGGACATTTTTCCAGACCGTGGCACTACGAAGTCATACAACAACAACAACTATCGATCAATGATAAATTGCTAAGCGAATAAATGATTCACAGCCAAGAACCGATCAGCTTTGCTGTTTTGCATTATAAATGCGGTAGATGCGGCAAAGACAGAAAGCGTCATATAGCATTCGTGGAACGAGTGTCTCGATAAACATCTGGAGGTAATCAAAATAATAAATTTATAATTTTTTTAAAGAAGAGAAAAAATAAAGAAGGAGAAGAAATAAAATAAATACACACAAACAAATAATAAAATTTAAAATAAATAAAAATGAAATTAGCATTAAATGTGTTAATTTTATACAGCCCTGAACTAAATGCAAACGGCTCTGTTAACCTTTAGTTGGTTTCGTATGATTATGATGATGGCTACGATGACGAAGATGACGATCACTATTGATAGTCACAATAAAACAAAATCACACCAATTAATTGGGATTGCCCGAATAACCAGTCCAGATGCTCGTTTCGGTGACGTCTGTAAAATGCCGCCTTGATTGACAATGCCGACGGCCAACGGCCAATGAAGATGCTCAGGTCGTGATGCTGTATGCTGTCTGCATTAGGGGCGAGCACAGTGTTTCATGTCTATTATCTATGAAGTATCTAACGCACGCACATTAAGGTGTGTCGCATGAAATTTAAATTTTGGGGAATTGTCGGCAGTGTTTATCATAATAGGCGCATCGACATAAAAGTAGACAAAATTGTGTCAAATAAAATAGTTTGTAATAAGGAAATAATTTGAAACGTAATATCATCAGATGATATTCTTCGCCTATTAATTGTATTGGGGTGTCTTTGGAATAAGTTGGAAATACGTTAAGTCAACTTCAGGATGAACGCTCTACAAATTGTGAAAAGATTTTTGCAAGCCAATTTGCACTCAACTAGGAATTATGCTGACATTTTTAAACCCTTCACCACACTGTGATACAAGGTATTATGTCTTTGTGCATATGTTTGTAAGAGGCAAAAGGAAACGAGATAGACCCATAGTTCCTTTTGAGAATACGCATAGAATCAGTTTCTGAGTCTATAGACATAAATATATTTATGCATGTCCGTCCGTCTGTTGGTGTTAAATTGTAAACAAAGTACAGGTCGCATTTATGTTTCGAATTGGAAGAAATTTGGCACAGCTCATTTTTTTGCACAAGGACGAACCATATTGAAATTGGGAAAAATCGATTCAGATTTAGATATAGCTCCCATATATATTTTCGTCGTTCAATATTAATTTCAATTGAGACAACATTTTGCAGAGCGTATTAAAATTGGTCCACCTTGATGTATTCGAAGTTTGGTGAAAATCGGTTCAGATTTGGATATAGCTCCCCTATACCGATTTTTTGGTAACGACAAAAGACATTTACAGTTTGCCTACTTCGAGTTGGGGCTGAAGTGTGAGTGAAGTGAAGTGTATATTTGTATGTTCTAACCTTAATTGCCTGTAATTTGAAAATCCTGATTTTTGTAGGGTGAAATCCACTTATATAGAAAAATTTCTACATCCCCATATAAAGGTTTCGTCCCATTTGTGTACTTTGAAGGTTTATGAAACTTTTCCCCACCGAAGCGGTCGTGATTTGGCAATCCATTCTTAAATTATGACAAATATGTTTGTCGAAAATGCATACGTCAGAAGAGCTAATCAACATAGACACCAATATTGACTCCTCCATATCTCAACACAACATACCCATTCTGACCGTAACAAAAATCTAGCTTTATGTCATTTTCCGTGCCATTTGCCAAAACTAATTCCAAATATCTCTATAGCTTCACCCAAGTGTTAATTTTATCAAATTTTGTACCGTTTAGTACACATTAATATAAATCCAATAGGAGACCGAAAATACCTCTTCAATGAGTCGGTTGAGGGTTCAAGTTGTATACCAAAATATTCCTCGATATTTTATCAGTAATATTGCCGAAGACACTATATACATAAAATGCAAGGATTGCAAGAAATCATAATTCGAAAATTATCAAAATTCTTGAAAAGGGGGAAAATTGCACCCATCCCCCCCTTTAGGTTACCTCTCGACGTAAACTTTCAAAACCCCGATACACGTGTCTTCTTTTTTAGCCCCTCTTTCATAATTTCTTGAAATTATCAAAAAAAAAAAAAAATAAAAATAGTCGCACAATGTTATAGTACGATTCTGTACTTTTCTTACACATAAGCAAAAAATTCCAAAACTACGAACATATCCTAATCCTACACTCCGACAGTAATATTAATATTAAGTTTCGGAATTCTAGCTCCATCCGTACCTCCACATTAAAATTGTACCAACTACCATATATTATTTTTCGTATACATGTGTACACACTTCTAAAACCACCTCCCTATATCGGCCCTACTTCCCATCTTTGATTTTGACCGTTCACAAGCTACGAAAATGTACCAAATTTAGTACATATTAATATTTTCGGATACTTATAGTTTCCAATTTCGAAAAAAAAACACCCTTTAGTACATGTATCCTACACTTCATCAGTGATCCTCATTCCAAGTATAAGAGTTTGAGCTCCACCGGTTCGCCATATACAAATGGTACCATATTTAGTACTTTTTAGCACCTTTCGTGCCTTATTTGACACATTCGGATTAAGAGTGACCATCACTCCATTCGATCCAAATGAAATTTACAAGTTTTCTAAATGTTGTGTGTGTCTTGTGTGGGAGGTGCCATCTTCGGACTTCATCTAGGTTTGGTAAATGTACAACGTTTTGCAAAGTTTGGATCATAACGGACATTCTCTTCGCTTAATATTGGATTTACAAATGTTCAAAATAATGTTTACTCTCTTTGGGAAATGTACCAGAAGAGAGTGGACAGGTTCCAATCATTGATGCATATTGTAATAAATTTTGAACCTAGAATGCGTACTAGAAGGAGTTTTTCTGAGGTTCCCATCCAAATGGACAATTTTAAAATTTCCAAACTTTTTCTGCATACTCGCTTTTACCATGCAAGATAGCGGAATGGTAAAGTATTGTATTCTAAAGTAGTTGGAATGTATTAAATTAGGCGATACCTTCCCCACCCACCAAAAACAAAAAAATACAGTCAATTAAACACAAACTATGTATTTGAATATGACCCTAGAACCCCAAAAATATCGAAAAAAGATGCTACTTGTTATTTTAAAACATATACCTACATTGAACATTTTGTATAAAAAGCGTTGCAACCTATGCGCAAAATTTCAAAGCTGTATCTTAAATATTGCAACCTCTATCGTTTTGCAAACGGAAAGGTAAATTTAAAGTGGATGTTATAGTAAAGTCCCTAGCTGGAACCGGCTGTTCAATTTTAAGTTAAAATGGATAGACTGACAATCGATATAATCGACTGACAACACATATATCGATCAACATATTGTAATATCGCTCTACGAAATAAATTGGCTTGTGCAAAATAGCTTATTGGCTGTTTGGAAAGTTCAATGAATGTCATTGACCCATTTCGTTGGCTGCAATCGAAACAACACCCGACAAACAATTCGATAATAATTGTTGGAAATTGGCGAAAAACAAACTTCAAAATATTTTCAACACAAATTCATGATCAGTGGCGTTGCGTACGTGTTTTGCTGGCCATTGTTACAATTATAACATAATTATGAGTAAACTAGCTTGAAATCTGTTAACTAACTTATTAATGAAAGTAATTCCAAAAAATTTGATACGCGTGTCCGCTTCGTATCGTAAAATCGTCATTCATTATCAAAAAACGTAACGAAAAATTGTGATAAAATTATAATCAATGCACGAGGCTGTGTGGTGCAAGTTTGTTTATATTTCCAGTATTTGATTTTGCATAACTTCAATAAAAATGTGTTCGATGTTGAGTAAAAGTAAAAATAACAAAAACAAAAATTGTTACAGTTTGTCTATCGTGCGAGTTAACAATTAATTAATTCTGTGCTTTTAATCGATTTGCCAACTAATTTTAATTTGATTTTAATTAATCAGAAGTTGATTTATATTCAAGTTGCTGGGTCAAGATATCGAAATAAGTTAAATAACCGAAATAATTATTTTCGACCCCTTAAATACGAGGTCTTATTAAAATTACCGTTAGGTTTGATAAAAAATAACAGTTTATTTATACATTCATAATTATCTTGGATAATAGATAAAAAACACCTTAAATGAAGAGGTACGGTTATATGGGGGCTATATCAAAACATGGGCCCAGAGACCCCATTTACCATAGTAGAATTCGATTTGACATTAAAATCATCTGAGTTAAATTTTGGCAGCCTCTGCCAAGTGGATCCTCAGTTAAAAGCATTGTAAAACTATCCATTTTAAATAGATTTTATAACATAAACCCGGAAATAGGGTGTAAGTTGTTGTATTAGCGATTCAATATAGTAAATACCCCCAAATGGGTATTTACCCAATTTACCGGGTATTTGTCCACTGCCAATATCTAAACATGGGGGCATATTTGGTATACAGAACAAGGCACTGCTGGTGAAGAAATGTATTTCACGATCTAGAGAACGCAGAACAAACGCTTGGGCAGGTCTTCAATGTCAAGTATGGGCAAGTCTAAGAGTAATGCGTACGATGTGTCCAAAGTTGTTTTCTTACAAATTGGGAGGGCAATTATTGCAGACAGGGATAGCAATTGATAGAGACAATTTTTGGTAGGAAGAGACGGTTAATCCTATAAATACCAGGTTATAAGGGGTACTGTCATATGGAGGCTATCCAAAAAAGTCGATCAATATTTATAATTCTTGGCGGGAATAAGTACTATCTAATGATAATGTAAAATACAGCCAAATTCGGTTAAAAAGCGTGTACAAACTCCCTTAATGACAGGCATTTGGGAGGTACTTTTATAGGAGCCTATCGTAAAAAGTGGACCAATGTTGATAATTCTTGGTAGGAAGATTCGCTATCCAATGATAATTTAAAGTACCAAACTACAGACAATTCCGTAGAAACCCCTGCCCAAACACGAAATTTGGGAGGTACCGTTATTTGGGCTATCCCAAAAATTTTTAGTGAGATTTCACACCCATTGATAATTGGAAATACCAAATTACAACCAAATTGGATGAAAACGTGTTCAAACTCTTTCGTTATCTCGATATCCTCCGATATCCAACAGATGGCTAAATCGTCTTAGAATATCCACCTACTATGGTGTAATACGGCTATATGGGGACAACTCCAAAACGTGGAACAACTCAGTTAACTATTAATATGAACCAGTAAGAAAAGTTATAAAGTCGGTCGGCCATATTTTGGGTCTTTGGTGCAACATTTACTGAAAATCAAACAATAGACCATATTTTGGCTCAAAAATCCGACGAAACTATATATGGGAGCTTTACCTATATCTGAACTGATTTCAAAAACTTGACATACGTTATGTTATAGTAACTTCGGCGCAGTGTGCAAAATTTTTTGTCAATCGGCCATATGTTGGTGATTTAGTGACCCATTTACTGAAAATCGGACGAAACTATATATGGGAGCTATATCTAAATCTTAACCGATTTTCCCAATTTCAATAGGTACTAAATTACAGCGAATTCGGTTGAAAGGACTACCGGAAAAAAACGAACGATATTTATAATTTTAAGTGGAGAAATTTGGTACACAATAAGAGCTCATTGTACCAAATTTCAACGCGATCAAAAATACCGAAAATTGGGCGTATCCACATAAGGAGCTATGCTTAAACATGGACCAAGCCCATCTTCGAACAAAATTTTGGCAATCTATTTCAATTCGTTTAGAAGCTAGAGTGATTACAACAGACAAACGGACATGAATTTTAGGCTGATCAAGAATGTATAGGGTCGGAAATGATTATTTCGATGAGTTACAAACGTAAAAACAAAACTAATATACCTTCCATACTATGGTGGAGGGTATAAAAAATTGTGTTTGATTGATTGACCTGCTCAGTCAACTGAACTAAATCACATAGAGAAACTTTTGGGAAATTCTATAACGAAAAATTGGAAATCATTATTTTTAAAAAATTAGGATTTCTATGTTTCCCTGAATGATAAGAGGGTTAACATCCCAAACGACATAGTTGATTATTTGATCCACTCAATGCCATGAAGATGGGCAGAAGTCATTAAACGATTATCGGTGACATATAGCACAAGTTACAAATGTTTTGAACACAGAAAATCATAAGTTATTACGTTATTTGGTAAATTTACAACAAATACTTGTTGATATGGAATTAATATTTTATAAACCTTATAAATGACTGAATAAAAAATATTTTGGCATTTAAAATTTGTTTCCATTTTTTTTATTTCTATAAAATGAGGCGGGTTGTCCCGCAGATGACTTTGTTGCAAATGTTTTGAGCAGCACTGTATATCTCATGAATGTGCTCATCGTAGCTTCTTTGTAATTGGATTCCAAAGACGAAAATTGAGTGCGTAAAATTTTATGAAAGACCTATTTTTTGAGTCCATATATAGATCAAAGTAAAACCTAATAAAAGGAAATTATATACCAAAATCTCCATTGTTAATTACATATCTTTTCAGTAATAGATTACTTTTTGTGGCTACAGCAAATTCATTTACTTTCCAATTTTATTATTGTTCACTTTCATGTCATTAATACAATGTCCAGTTAGTCACACTGTTTAGTTGAACATTTATTACACTAATATTGCTAGTTATTTTGCAGTCCCTATTAGCCATTAGAAGCAGAATGAATATATCGTTACTTGGATTATCGGCACTTGTTTTCCTCTTCGGATATGCAAAAGCGGAACCAAAGCTGTCTTTGTGGCCATCTTTAATGCGAACGTAACTAACATCTTTATATTTGAAATATTTTTTTATTAAGTTTTATTTTTATTTTTTATGCAGGGGCTGATAACTTTTTATATTAAAAATTTCTACTACTTTATATAATTCCATGAACTACAAAGTAATTGTTTTTAAATTATAACGTTCAATACTAATAAAATTGCATTTATTTTATTTTTTTTTCAATAGGGTGTGATGGTAAATTTTGTGGAAACATATATAATGACGTGACGTTTTAAATTAAAAAATAAAAACATCAGTAAGTTCGCAATGTATGTAAAATTGGTCGAGAACAATGGCAGTGCAAATTGTTAGCAGCATGACTTTTATCCGAAAGGACAATCAATATAAATAAAATAGTAAGCCTTTATATGGATTTTCTGCGAAGAACAAAAGAACAATGTATGCCAAATTATAGTCATTTCCGACGAAAAATATGCCAAGGCGAGGCTTTGCCAAAAAATGGACATATGTTTATTGAAAATTATCTGCGAACAATTTTGTTACCATCAAAAACCCCGAATGCTGATTTACCGACACATCTCTTTGCGACATAAGAAAAGTTTCCATTATATAATGATGATCATGTATTTCGCAATTACAAATTAGAATAGCACCACTAATACTTTATGATCTCATAAAAGTGTTAATTAACCATTACCGATGAGACAACATAACAAATGAAAAGTGCTCACAAAACAGATCGTCAACATAAAACCATTCTTTCCTTTTACTAACAATAACTCGAAAATTTTTGTCTTCATTTTTATGCTGTCTGAATACTAATTGCCTAATTTTATCATTGATCGGATAGAATCAATTGATTTGGAATTCTTCTCATAGTTCTAAGAGTAGTTAATCTTTAAAATTCATTACCACGACTTCGTGACATTTGTTGTGAACGGAAAATTATGTCACTTCTGTTTCCAACCTAAACATCGATGTAGATCAAATATTTTTAAATAGAATATTATTTAAGATCAGTTGTACAATTATTCTAAGCACAATTTAGGTGAATTAGTTTTGTTCTGTTAATGCGGACATGTGCCGGCAACACCGTTACTATGATGTGACCAACCCTTTATGTCCACATTTTATTTTAATTAAACTTATAAGATATGTAGGGCAAATTACAGAGGGAGTGTTCCCAGGCGTGATTTAATGGAGGAATTTGTAGTTGAACAGTAATGGAAGTCTCTGTAGAAATCTTTATAGACAACCTACGAAGGAGAACTTTATAAATCCTAGGGGCTGGAAGGAGTTTCTATAGACGAGCTGAATGGAGAGCGTAGGGACGAGTTGAAGGGAGTCTCAAAAAAGACCTAAGAATAATGTTTTTTCGGGGTGATGTGGGAATATTTTTATACGAGCTGAATAGTGTCTGTAGGGAGAAGTTGAAATGATTTATGGAAGTCTTTATAAATCCTGGGCCTGGGAGTTTTCACAGACGAGCTAAATGGAGATCGTAGAGACGAGCAGAAGGGAGTCCCTTTTTTTAATACGACCCAGGCCGCCTCTGCGTACGTCCCTGTCCACAGTGATCCGAAATCCAAGTTTAAGGATTCTAAGTCTATCGGTTAACCCACAATTCAAATTGGACCAAATTTAGTACACAGTAGTACTAATTTCCAAAACCTCCTTCCTACCCCAAACCTACACTCCCAAAGTCATCCTAAATCCAAGTTTCAGGATTGCAACGCTATTAGTGCACCCGCAACTCAAATTGTACCAAATTTAGTACATAGTTGTACCAATTTCCAAAACTTCCTACATACCCCAATCCTACACCCCCACAGTCATCCTAAATCCAAGTTTCAAGATTCCAATTTTATCGGTTGACCCACAATTCAAATTGTACCAAATTTAGTACATAATAGTACGAATTTCCAAAACTTCCTACATACACCAAACCTACAACTCCACAGTAATCCTAAATTAAAATTTCATGATTTCTACCCTATAACTTTACCCACAATTTAAATTGTACTAAATTTAGTACACATTAGTACGAATTTCTAAAACTTGATCCACAGTGATCCTAACTCAAATTTTCATGATTCTTGCTCTATTGATTCACCTAAAATTCAAATTGTACCAAATTTAGCACCATTTAGTACCCATAAGTATTAATTTGTTAAACTGAATCCTGACCCTAATCCTACATCCCTACAATGATCCTAACTCCAAATTTCATTGTTCCAACTCTATCGGTTCACCCAAATCCAAAGTGTACCAATTATAGTACGATTTTGTACTTTTCGTACACGTAAATAAAATTTTTCCAAAACTACGTACATATCCTAACTCTACACTCCGACGGTAATGTTATTTTCAATTTTCAGGATTCCAGCTCGATTTGTACCTTCAAATCAAATATGTACCAAATATAGTACCATATAGTACTTTTCGTACACATGAGTACACGCTTTCCAAACTCTCCTCGTATCGACCCTACTTCTCAACCTTAATTTGCATTCCAAATTTCAAGTTTTTAGCTCAATCCATTCACATGCTACGAAATTGTACCAAATTTAGTACATTTCAGTACTTTTCGGATACTCATAGTTCGAATTTCCAAAAAGCCCTTAGCTACATCTATTCTACACTAGTTCTAGTACGAATTTCCAAAAACCCAGCCTTATCTGATACCTATAGACCAAGAGTGACCCTCACTTAAAATTTCAAGATTCTAGTTTCAGCCGTTTCGTCTGGGCGTTGATGAATCCTTAAATCAGTCAGTCAGTCAGTCACTTTACTCTTTTTTTAGTATAGATAAGATATAAGCAGCTATAAAATCTGCCTTAAACAGATAGTTTAAGGCAAAAATACCGAATGCCAAATAACAGTTAATTAGGTTCAGAACTAGGAATAGGACAAACAAAATACCTAAAATGCTGCGGAATATTTTTTCGACACTATGTGACCAACACTGACGATTTTCTGCAAAATGGGTTTTCTACCCCAAGAACTCGGAAAACCAATTAATTGGCTTCTTCTGTTGGAAAGCGTTCAATTTTCAACCTAATCAAATGTAATTTGGTATTTTGAGCCCTCACTGGGTATACGATTTTCCTTATAAGAAATTATCAATATTGGTCTACTTTATATTACGGTACACGTAATTTTCGGCAGGAGTTTGAGCACATTTTTGATCGAATTCACTGAAATTATGTATTTTCAATAAACCTCCCACCGAAATTTGTCAATATTGGTTTACTTATAGAATAGTCCCCACATATCGGTGTCCCAATTATTCTGTTTGGGAATTATGGGCGAGTTTTTCTAACCGAAGTGGCTATAATTTGGTTCTCATTGTGTGTCAAATTGTCCCACCAAAACTGAATCTAGATCTTAAGTTATTTATAAAACTCGACTACATGAAATAATCTTAAAAATAATTAAAATTTAAAAGCTTTTCATTGTCGTTTGTCAATCTCCTGATTCCCAGCCGAAAAGGCTCACGTGAAGTTTTACCAATCGGACAGTTCATTGGACTTTAACATTTCCGGCTTTTGAAGGTCAGAAAATCTCAACTGTACTGTTAACGAAATTGTTAAAATTGTTCAAAACAAAACATCTTATTTGGGATAAATACATCAACTTTTCCCAAAACGAATCTCAGACACGAAGAGTAGGAAGAAGCATTCAATTTGTTTCAGTTCGTTCCATTCACATTTCTCAAACAAAGGCAACAAGTTGGCTTGAAGTTCACAGAAGGTTAAATTACGACTCTCCAATTTCAAAATTGTTCGCAACAGCAGCTGTACTCGTACTTTAAGGAAAATATGATACTCTGTGAGAACACTGAACGTCTGTCTGGCCCACCCAGACTTGTATCCCTTTTCTGTCGTTGTTATTTATTGTCGGCTGTTTTCAAAATCAGTTCAATATTTTGTGAATGTACCAAAAAGTTGTTTTTGTTGTTGTTCTTCTTCTTCTTTTTGGACCATCGATTAAATTGGGTTTCGGGCAGGCAAAGCCACAAGCAGTTGACCTTGCGAAAAATTACACAATACCGGCGAATTGTGGAAATGAAAACAAGTTTTTACACCTTTTTTATTTCATTTCGATTTTACAGGTACAATCGAATTGAACACAAGACTCTCATGAGGCAGTGCCCAAAGAAAAACAGAAATGAACATGAAGAAAAAAACGTAACAAAAACTTGTTAAGGTAGGTCGGAATTGGAAGGGATGGATCGCTACTTTGTGAAGTGTGGTTAATTAGTTTCAGTTAACAAAAAACCGATATGAAATGTTCAACGCCACAGTCGTACGTTATCTGCAGTCTTCGAACTTCTTCCTCATTCCGCTAACAATGTGAATGTTTCAAAGGGTGTCCGTTTAACCAAATTTGTTGTGGTAGCATCAAAAACACAAACATCAACGTTTTAAATACTGATAATTTAAATAATAAGCATGTGTAAATTGCCATACATTTCAAATAATCTTAATTACAATGTAGTAAATATGATGTTATTTTCAATCATACAATTTGTTAATAGTTAGACAAATATGATATTTGAAAACATAAAAAATTATTTAGAATGGAGTTTCCCTATTATCCGTTGTAAAAAGTCTATATTTTTGTATCCAACACTTTATTATAAGTTTTTATGGACGCCAAGAGTTTGATGCACCACGAAATATTGGTATATTTTAGTATTACGACTAGGTCTACCGCACGTCAGTCTATTACCAAAGCTCAGGTCTCAAATATAGTTCTGATATTGTATCTGAAGTTCTACATTTTTGCGAACATTTTTTACCTACGAAGTACCCGGAATGCCAAATAGCTGCCACTTCTTAAGGAAAATGGGCTCAGTATCATTAAAATAGCTGAATGAGTTCGGTACCTTTAAATGGGGACTATGTCAAAATATTTCTCCAAATATGACTTCACCCTTAAAGAGTCTGAAATGTCAAATAGCAATCCTGTCGTTTAGAAAACAGAAATTTCGCAATATATTTTTAATGATTCATCAACGCCCAGACAAAACGGCTGAAACTAGAATCTTGAAATTTTGGGAGAGGGTCTCTCTTAGTACGAATGTGTCAGATAAAGCTGGGTTATTGGAATTTCGTACTAGAACGACACGAAAAGTTCTAAAAAATTTACTAAATGTGATACCACTTATAATTAGCGAACCGGGGAAGTTGGAATGCATAAATTTGGAATGTGGATCAATGATGAAGTGTAGGATAGATATACTAAAGGGGTTTTTTGGAACTACAGGTATCAGAAAAGTACTAAAATTTACCAAATTGGTACAATTTCGTAGCATGTGAACTAATAACATGAAATTTGGAATGCGAATAAAGGTTGAGATGTGAGGCTGATATAATGTGGATGTGGTTTTGGAAGTGTGTTCTCATGTATACGAAAAGTATTATATGGTACTAAATTTGGTACATATTTAATTCGGAAGTTCGGATGGAGTTGGAATCCGGAAATTTGAATAATATGTACGTAATTTTGGATTTTTTTTACTTATGTGTACGAAAAGTACTACATCGCACTATAATTGGTACAATTTGGATTTGGGTGAACTGAAATCCAAAAATTTGGAAATATGATTACTATTGGATTGTTCGCACTAATGTGTGCTATAAGTGGTACTAAATGTACAATTTGGGTAACCCGATAAAGCTGAAATTTTAAATTTTTGCTGTGTAGGATTGGGCTATGTAAATGGTACAATTTGGATTTGGGTCAACTGGAATTCTGGTATTTGGAAGTATGAATTCTATTGGACAGTTGAGTTAGGTTGATATGGAAATTTATATTAAAGGGATTTAGGTGAACATATTGAGTTCGAATAACGATGTGTGGAATTAGTTTTGGAAATAAGTACTTAGAGAGTACAAAAGGTAATAAATGGTACCCAATATAGTGTAGAGCTAGACATCTGTTGCGGCCAGAATTGGTATTATATGGAGGTGTGTCCGTCCGTCCGTCCGTCCGTCCGTCTGTCCATTATAATTTGTAAACACGATACAGGCCACAGTTTTGGACCAATCTTCACGAAATTTTGCAAGTATGATGGGTTCTGGCCAATGAAGACCCCTATTGTTTTTGGGAAAGATCGGTTAATATTTAGGGGATGAAATGGACCAATACTAAATTTTTGTCGGTTTTTCTGGTCGCTCCAGAGGCCGCAATAATGGCCCGAATATCGTGAAATTTTCCATGGAGAAGGGGATCAGGCCAAAGAATATGCATGCCTGTTTTCATAAAGATCGGTCAATATTTAGCGGGTTAAATGGACCCTAACTTTTGTATAAAAAATGACAAAATTTGTATTCTATAGCGTATATATTTACCCCTGAAGTACATGGACCCGAGAAGTTTACATTATATCCAAGAGGAGTGGTTGGCCTTTAAACTAATACCAATTATATTGTTGTATGTGCTCGGATGTGGGAGTTACACCTAAATATTTATAGGTATCTCC
>NW_026875240.1:0-10248 GCF_032173495.1 Musca vetustissima
ATTGGCATAACGTACTAAATTGAGCCTAGAGTGGTGTCTGCCTTGTTTCGTGAAAATCGGTCTAGATTTAGATATAGCTCCCTTTTATTATAGATTGATTTTAAGTAATTGACGCACCAAGGAACCAATAGGAACAAAACGTTCTGAAATTAGTATAACCTAACCTGTGACAAGTTTGTTTGAAATCGCTTAATATTTGGATAGAGCTTCCATATATATTTTCGCCCGATTGATGTCATGTCCGTCCGTCCGTCCGTCTGTCTGTCCATGTTAAATTGTAAACAAAGTACAGGTCGCATTTATGATCCGAATTGGATAAAATTTGGCATAGTCCACTTATTCGGCCCAAGGACGAACCCTATTGAAATTGGGAAAAAGTCGGTTCAGATTTAGATATAGCTCCTATATATATATTTAACCGATTTAATGTAAACGGTCCCTATATATCTTTCGATTTGCACGAAATTTGGTACAGCCTAATCATTTAGGCCTAGAATGATGTCTGCCAAGTTTCGTGAAAATCGGTCCAGATTTAGATATAGCTCCCATATATAGTTTTGTCCGATTTCATGTAAATTGTGCACCAAATTCCCTATATATCTTTCGATTTGCACGAAATTTGCTATAACGTACTGAATTGAGCCTAGAATGATGTCTGCCAAGTTTCGAGAAAATCGGTCAGATATATATATAGCTCCCATATATAGTTTCGTCCGATTTCATGTAAATGGTGCACCAAAGTCCCTATATATCCTTCGATTTGCACGAAATTTGGCATAACGTACTTAATTGAGCCTAAAATGATGTCTGCCAAGTTTCGTGAAAATCGGTCAAGATTTAGATATAGCTCAAATATATAATTTCGTCCGATTTAATGTAAATGGTGTATCAATGTCCCTATATATCTTTGGATTTGCACGAAATTTGGCATAACGTACTGAATTGAGCCTAGAATGATGTCTGCCAAGTTTCGAGAAAATCGGTCCAGATTTAGATATAGCTCCCATATATAGTTTCGTCCGATTTCATGTAAATGGTGCACCAAAGTCCCTATATATCTTTCGATTTGCACGAAATTTGGCAGAACGTACTGAATTGAGCCTAGAGTGATGTCTGCCAAGTTTCGAGAAAATCCGTCCAGATTTAGATATTGCTCCCATATATAGTTTCGTCCGATTTCATGTAAACGGTGCCCCAAAGTCCCTATATATCTTTCGATTTGCATGAAATTTGGCAGAACGTACTGAATTGAGCCTAGAATGATGTCTGCCAACTTTCGAGAAAATCGGTCCAGATTTAGATATAGCTCCCATATATAGTTTGTTCCGATTTCATGTAAATGGTGCACCAAAGTCCCTATATATCATTCGATTTGCACGAAATTTGGCATAACGTCTTAATTGAGCCTAGAATGATGTTTGCCAAGTTTCGAGAAAATCGGTCCAGATTTAGATATAGCTCCCATATATAATTTCCTCCGATTTAATGTAAATGGTGTATCAAAGTCCCTGTATATCTTTCGATTTGCACGAAATTTGTCATAACGTACTGAATTGTGCCTAGAATGATGTCTGCCAAGTTTCGAGAAAATCGGTCAGATTTAGATATAGCTCCCATATATAGTTTCGTCCGATTTCATGTAAATGGTGCACCAAAGTCACAATATATCTTTCGATTTACACGAAATTTGGCATAACGTACTTAATTGAGCCTAGAATGATGTCTGCCAAGTTTCGAGAAAATCGGTCCAGATTTAGATATAGCTCCCATATATAATTTCGTCCGATTTAATGTAAATGGTGTATCAATGTCCCTATATATCTTTGGATTTGCACGAAATTTGACATAACGTACTGAATTGAGCCTAGAATGATGTCTGCCAAGTTTCGAGAAAATCGGTCCAGATTTAGATATAGCTCCCATATATAGTTTCGTCCGATTTCATGTAAATGGTGCACCAAAGTCCCTATATATCTTTCGATTTGCACGAAATTTGGCAGAACGTACTGAATTGAGCCTAGAGTGATGTCTGCCAAGTTTCGAGAAAATCGGTCCAGATTTAGATATAGCTCCCATATATAGTTTCGTCCGACTTCATGTAAACGGTGCCCCAAAGTCCCTATATATCTTTCGATTTGCATGAAATTTGGCAGAACGTACTGAATTGAGCCTAGAATGATGTCTGCCAACTTTCGAGAAAATCGGTCCAGATTTAGATATAGCTCCCATATATAGTATCGTCCGATTTCATGTAAATGGTGCACCAAAGTCCCTATATATCATTCGATTTGCACGAAATTGGCATAACGTCTTAATTGAGCCTAGAATGATGTTTGCCAAGTTTCGAGAAAATCGGTCCAGATTTAGATATAGCTCCCATATATAATTTCCTCCGATTTAATGTAAATGGTGTATCAAAGTCCCTATATATCTTTCAATTTGCACGAAATTTGTCATAACGTACTGAATTGAGCCTAGAATGATGTCTGCCAAGTTTCGAGAAAATCGGTCAGATTTAGATATAGCTCCCATATATAGTTTCGTCCGATTTCATGTAAATGGTGCACCAAAGTCCCTATATATCCTTCGATTTACACGAAATTTGGCATAACGTACTTAATTGAGCCTAGAATGATGTCTGCCAAGTTTCGAGAAAATCGGTCCAGATTTAGATATAGCTCCCATATATAATTTCGTCCGATTTAATGTAAATGGTGTATCAATGTCCCTATATATCTTTGGATTTGCACGAAATTTGGCATAACGTACTGAATTGAGCCTAGAATGATGTCTGCCAAGTTTCGAGAAAATCGGTCCAGATTTAGATATAGCTCCCATATATAGTTTCGTCCGATTTCATGTAAATGGTGCATTAAAGTCCCTATATATCTTTCGATTTGCACGAAATTTGGCATAACGTACTAAATTGAGCCTAGAGTGATGTCTGCCTTGTTTCGTGAAAATCGGTCTAGATTTAGATATAGCTCCCTTCTATTATAGATTGATTTTAAGTAATTGACGCACCAAGGAACCAATAGGAACAAAACGTTCTTAAATTAGTATAACCTAACCTGTGACAAGTTTGTTTGAAATCGCTTAATATTTGGATAGAGCTTCCATATATATTTTCGGCCGATTGATGTCAGATTGACATCAAATTTGGACAACGTACAAAATTGCGTAGTTGCGTTTTCTAGAAGCACAGACATAGCCCAACGGATGACCTATTTATATTTGTTTGAAGTCGAATTACATACTTTATGGATAGATCTAGGTGGATTCACACTTAGATAAATATCACATATTTTATTTCATCCAATTTCATGTTAATAGCCCTGTTTAATATACCCATAGTGGTGAAGGGTATCATATAGTCGGCCCCGTCCGACTTTACTACTTTCCTTACTGGTTTAGATCTGCATTCATGTCCTCAACTTGAATTTAATGAGTTCTCTGCAAACAAATGCCGAACAAACAAAACGTACAAGACGTTTTCAACTAATTGACTTCAAACTACCAACTAAAACTATTGCAAAATCCAAACTAAAACTTGCGTTGTTTTGAATGCTTCATTTCGCATCGGTAATGGGAAATTGGAGGATGGTAATAAACTTCATCTCTTTTAGTGAACATAGGTCTTATTGGGTATGGACAAATTTCTTTGCACAACTACGATCTTGATATTTTATTCCATGACAAAAATTGAAGGAGTGTATATTATAAGCAAAAGAGATTTCAAATTGTTATTGCTGCACAGATTACTCTACTGATTTCCTAAGTAAATATTTTGTTGTGAATTTCTACCTTCATGCAGTTTTCGTGGAAATTAATATATTCATGAACACGGAATTTCTAATTACAAAATTCCGGAAAATTGGAAAATTCCGTTTTGCATTTTTACAAATTGTTTACACATCCGAACAATCTTCTGGTACAGTCATTGTCGAAAAGCGCCTGCATCCACCACTATTTTAATTCATACAAATTTAATTAAATTATCAAGGCATAGTATAGCGTAGCTAGGTACGCTAATGCTGATTGTAAAGAATTTTGTTACTTTATTGTCTAAGGAAATAAGGAAATTTTTGGCAGTGTAAAATTATGTAATAAAATAAATTTTCAAGCGTAAATCTGTAAAAATATTTTTAGTGCAAGGATTTTCATAAAACCACCAAAGTCAGATATGATAAAATATGTTTTATAAATATTAAAAAAAAATTCTGAAAATAGTTTTACCGTTGTATGATCCTACCTAACACTTTTATTTCGAGTTTTTATAGTACACGCATGTGAAACGTGTTTATACCCTTCACCCCGCTGTGGTACTGGGTTTTATGTCTTTGTGCATATGTTTGTACCATTTTCGTCCGATTTAAGGTAAATGGGGCTCCAAAGTCCCTATACATCTTTCGATTTGCACGAAATTTTGCATAGGGTACTGAAATTGGTTCAGAATGATGTGTGCTAAGTTTCGTGAAAATCGGTTCAGATATAGATACAGCCCCCATATATATTTTCGTCCGATTTTACGTAAATAGTGCACCAAAGTCCCTATATATCTTTCGATTTGCACGAAATTTAGCATAGTGTATTGAATTGAGTCTAGAATGACGTGTGTCACGTTTCAAGAAAATCGGGCCAGATTTTGATATAGCTCGCATATATACTTTCGTCCGATTTAATGTAAATTGTGCACTAAAGACTCAAAGTTTGGCAGACTGGTACACAATTTTCTACAATGTACTGAAGTTGCTATATCTTTTCGTGTGTCAGCTCCTATATATACTTTCGCCCGATTTTAAATCAATGGTGCACTAAAGATCCATAGCTAGGCCGATTGACACAACGAACTTAAATTAATACGAGTATAAATCTCTGGCAAGTTTCCTTGAAATCGGTTCATATTTAGATATAGCATAGCTTCCGTATATAATGCCGACCTATTCATGTTTATTGTACACCAAATAATCAGTGGTTGCCTAGTTAATATCACATTTTAAACAGTGAAGCATACCAAAGCGTGTGCAAAGTTTTCTTTAAAAATATTTACAAAAATTAGAATAGGTTGCAGAATGACATTGTTGTGATTGATGTTAGTCGGTGTACTTATAGATAAAGATCACATATTTAAGTTCGTTCAATTTCATTTCAAGCTTCCTTCGAAAAGGCGACGTCCGTTTGGGCACTATGTACAATGTACCCAAAGTGGTGAAGGGTATCATATAGTCGGCCTAGTCCGACTTTACTACTTTCCTTACTGGTTTTAGTATGCAGAATATGTCCGTTTTATCTATTTTATAGAGTCGTATTGTACATATACGACCAAAATTATTAGAGGATGAATGTTATGCCTGGTTTATATCGTTATATACTGCATATAGATCAAAAACTGCATAATAGAATAAAATTTTAAAATATGTTTAGATTTGTTCGAATTGGTAACCTTTTGCACGAATTATAGCTTTCAAGCGAAAACCCTCACAGGCTGCCCGAATGTTGATCTGCAGTATTTTGTCCCATTTCCGGCGAAGCGCTGGCTTGACGTGATCGACGCGTTGGTATTTTTTAGCGCCAACCTTGCTTTCTACAATACTGCAGACACAATAGTTCAACGGATTGGTATTCGGAGATTTTGGTGGACATTGTGCGCTGGAAATGAAGCGAGGAACCTCAATTTGTAACCATTTTTGGGTGGCGCTTGCTGAGTGCTATGATGCTGAGTCCTGTTGGAATGTCCAAGGTCTGCAGCCAAAATTTTTACATGCCCAAGGCTTTAATACACCCTCCAGAATATTTTCGCGATAATATTCGGCATTTATTCATATGCCACGGTCGATTAATGCGAGCGGAGAGCGACCATCGGCTGTTATGGCGGCCCACGCCATCAACATGGCAAACCGAAGGTGCACATTTTTAGCTGTAAGTAAACACGATCATTTTGTTTTCTTTACAAACTGCTGGACAACGATTTTTTTCTCATCAGAGAACACCAAATTCGGCAGTTCACCACTTTCGACCAAGCGGAGCAACTCTTTAGCTCTATTTTCTTCCTGTTGCGGTGTAAGTTCTCGCACTTTTGGATTTTCAATGGCTTAACCCCGAGCTCATTTTTCAATATTTGCCGAATAGAATATTTCGATATGTTCAGCTCATTTTCCGGCCGCTTTTTTACTTTTCGAACTGTTTCTGCTGATGTTGCTGTTTTCTTCCGCCACTTCCTTGTACAATTGCTTTGTACGCTTGTAAACAATATAATGAACTGTCACTATAAGAATTTTAACAGGTGACGGACGAGTGGCTTACAAATGATAGCAGTCTGAAGTTGATTGCAGGTTTTCACACCCTGTATATATAGACTTAATAAGAATATTAAGTCTATACCGTAATTTAGATTGCTATTGGGAAGGAAATTTCCCTTCCGGTAACACTACTATTCAATGTTTTCAACCGTCACCCAGCATTTATGGTATATTCAAGTTTTTAGCCCAACCTGTGTGTCAATAGTTTGGTATTTCGTTTTCTCCATATCGATTTAAGATATTTTGAAACTTTTTACTTGTTTGAACTTTACATATATTCAATTATTTCAAAAAGTTACAACATTGTTTAAATTATTTCAGAAGTACACATAAAATATTCCTTTCCAATCCACACTTCTGACTTTCTTATTTTCCATATGTCCCCCTTGTTCCAATTTAATTACTTATGTATACAAAGTATATATGCGATTTTTAATTATATATACAGTTAATAAAATTGTATTTTAAAAAGTTTCATCTATGAGAAGGAATTTGGAATATTTGTAAACACATTTACGCACATCGACAATCATCAATCACTTGTTCGGTCTTCACATTACAAGTTCACCTCATATTTCATATTACAGCATCGAAAGTGGAAAATACATTGACATATTCATAGACATGATGTCACACAATACCACCAATCATTATTTACATATTATCTTGGTGTCTTTCGTAAATTTAATGCATTGCTTTAAAATAAAGGAAACCACAACCAGAAGAGATGAAAAATGTATGAACATGTCGGAATAAATATGTACATGTGATGTGGTTTAAAACAATATCAAAGATTAATTAATGAATTGAAAAACAAGGGATATATTTCTGTCATTCTGAGTGCTGGGGAATTACAAATGTATGTTCTGGTGTGCGTATGATGAACATTTATATGTTTCGATATAAGTCATACGCCATATTGTGTGTACACATAACATTTTCTGTAGGTGGTTGTTGGCGTATCGGTTGCAAGAAATTACAGAGCCTTAATTAAGCTTTAATACGAAGACTCAAAATACGTAGAGTAAATATTTATTATGATGGAAATTAACCCCAGGTTTTATATTCAACGGGCATTAAATAATTCAAAATTGTTAATGTGTGTACATATTTGAAAATGTATGAAAACACTATGATTTTTGAGCTGTACTATATTCTACCCCTAAGAAAATATGTGTTAAGTTGAGCCGAAATGAATGTAAGTCATAGAATTAAGAAATGAAAGTTTGCACGCACTGAAAGTTTGCACGCACTGTCATATCTAGTACTTCTCGGATGGTTGGTATTGAAAATGGGTCGCCGTTTTTATATAGCCCCAATATAACCCATTTTCGGTATTTTGGTTATCTTGGACAACCAAATTGATTATAATTTTGTATTGTGGGTACTCTTCTTACCAAAAACTATCAATATTAGTCCAAGATTCGGAGTAACCCCACATATATTATTATTCGGTATTTTGGTCATGTTTTTAAATGGCGGTTACTTGATATTTAGGTTTATGATTGGGTAGAAAATCTACCTACATAAACCTTTTAAAAATGGTAAACATTTAAAAGTAGCCCCCATATTCCGCCACCTCGCACATTTCAGCATTTGAGAGGTTTTAGTATATTGACCATCATATCTCGACTAGCTGAGTCGATGTAGACAGGTATGGCTGTCCGTCTGTCTTTTAAATTCGAAATTTGTCATCGAAATTTGTCACAGGTTTTGAGTTCTTAATGTATGATTTATGTAAATCGGGAGAAAATATATATGGTAGCTCTATCCAAATTTGAACTGCTTTCAACAACAACTTCCACATGCTAGGTTATATTAACTTCAGTACGTAGTGCAAAATTTTGTGTCAATCGGCCCAATGTTGGATCTTTGGTGTACCATCTAAAATCGGACGAAACTATATATGGGAGCTATATCAGATTCCTACAAAACTTGGCAAACGTTAGGCAATATTAATTTCAGTACGTTGTGCAAAATTTGGTAGCAAACGGCCTAACTTTGTGTCTTTTGTGCACCTTTTACTTGAAATCGGTCGAAACTATATTTAGGAGCTATATCTAAATCTGAACCGATTTCAACAAAACTTGTCACACTTTATGTTATATTATCTTCCGTACGTTGTGAAAAATTTTGTGCCAATCGGACCCACTTGTGGAAATCTGTGCAGAATTTATATCTAATTTCAAGGTTATACTAACTTCAAAACGTTGTGCAAAATTTTGTGTCAGTGTTGTCTAAAATCGGACGAAAATAAATATGGGAGCTATATCTAAATCTTGACCATTTTCAGGAAACTTAACACACATCATTTAAGACCTAGTTCAGTACACTATGCCAAATTTCGTGTACATCGAAAGTTATGTATACCATTTACATTAGATAGGGCGAAATATGGAAACTATATCTAAATTTGAACCGATTTCACGAAACTTGGCAGACATCATTCTAGGCTCAATTCAGTCCGTTATGCCAAATTTCGTGCAAATCGAAAGATATATAGGGACTTTGGTGCACTATTTACATGAAATCGGACGAAACTATATATGGGAGCTATATCTAAATTTGGGCCGATTTTCACGAAACATACCAGACATCACTCTAGATTTTATTCAGTAAGCTATGCCAAATTTCGTGCAAATCGAAAGATATATGGGGACTTGGTGTACCATTTACATTAAATTGGACGAAAATATATATGGGAGCTATATTTAAATCTCAAGCGTTTTTTACGAAATTTAACACACATCATTCTAGACTTTATTCAGTACGCTGTGCCAAATTTCGTGCACACCGAGGTATATATAGGGGCCGTTTACATTAAATCGGACGAATCTATATATGGGAGCTATATCTGAATCTGAACCGATATTCAGGAAACTTAACACACATCATTACTGACCTAATTCAGTACACTATGCCAAATTTCGTGCAACTCGAAAGATATATAGGGACTTTGGTACACCATTTACATTTCAGGAAACGTAACACACATCATTCTAGACCTAATTCAGTACGCTGTGCCAAATTTCGTGCAAATCGAAAGATATATAGGACCTTTTGTACACCATTTACATAAAATCGGACGAAAATATATATGGGAGCTATATTTAAATCTGGTCCGATTTTCAGGAAATTTAAAACACATCATTCCAGATCTAATTCAGTACGCTGTATTTAATTTCAATAGGGCTCCTCTTTGGGCCAAGTAAGTGAGCTATGCCCAATTTCATCCAATTCGGACCATAAATGCGACCTGTTTGTTTACAATTAAATCGACGCAGAAAGTGATTCTATACATATTCTCAAAAGGAACCATGGGTCTATCTCGATTTCCTTTTGCATGTTACAAACATACGCACAAAGACATAATACCCTGTTCCGCAGTGTGGTGAAGTGTATAAAAAGGGGGTTATATGGGGACTACCCCAAAAGGGGGTGAATATTAATAATTTTTGGTACAGAGATTTGTTACCTACACGACCAAATTGCAGCAAATTCGGTTGAAAAACGCGCTCATGAACCCCAAAATACCGAAAATTAGGGGTACCCTTATATGGGGGCTATCCGAAAACATGGACTTATATTCATCATTTTTTGTGAAGAGATTTGGTACCTATTACGGTACTGAAAATTAGGAGGTACCGTTAGATACCTGGCACGATGATAAAGCTACTATTTTTATAAATTTTTTGTGCATCATACCAGAGAACCCAATGCAGCGAATTCGGTGGTTGATGCTGCTCAAATCCTGAACAGCAAAATTTGGGTAATTATATGGGAGCTATGCCTAACGTGGACCTATAAAGCCCATCTTCGACGCTGCCTGTAGACAAAAAGACGAGTCTATGCAAAATTTTGGCGATCTATCTCAATTCGTTTGAGACGATGTAAAGTGATTACAGCAATACAATCAAACTGAACCAAGCAAACAAAAAAAAAAACATAC
>NW_026875241.1:0-10226 GCF_032173495.1 Musca vetustissima
AAGCGATTTGATTTTTATTTTATATTATACGCAAAAGAAAATGAACATTGTTTATTATGATGATATTCTAATCATAATCATTTATTGAATATATTTATAATTTTTGGTTTTAATCTTTCTTTCATATCAAATTTTTATACACACATCCATATATTATTCTGCAATGTACATCAGCATGAGCGCAGGTCAATGCACTCACAGCTGATCTGTACAGAAGTAACATGATGCAGATATACACACAAACACACATATAAATATAACATTAATGCTTTACATTGATTTTCAGCTCTATATTTTTCTAAAATTTGTTTCATATTCGATTTTGAACTGATATTAAATAATTGATTTTTTTAAATTATTTTGCAATGTGTAATTGAATCAGATATTGTTAATAATCCCATTTTGGTATTTTCTTTTGATGCTAAATAATTGTTTAGTTACTGGTTTATTGAGGTGATCAGTTGTTAGTTATTAACTTTGTTTATTTAAAAATCGATTTTACGTAGTTTTTTTATTTTGTTTTTGATTTTTTTTAGACTTAAGAACGATGTTATTTATAATAATTTAAATTTCTCCAGGATAGATTTAATGATTTAATTAATTGTTAAAATTTCCTATACTTTTAGAATAATTTAATATGGATTTGCTTTGAATAAATTTTGTTAATATGAATATGGAATAAGACAGAAATAGAGTTTGATTCACAAAAGGGGTTGGAAAAAAATTATTTAGGATAAGTTCATATGGGTTTACCATGGAAACATTTTCAATCTCATTTTGGATTGGTATGGTAAACAGGTTGGGTGGGCAAGCGTGCGTTTTTCACCTATGCACGTGTAAGTCAACAGTTGGATGAACAGATCTTTGTACTTCTTTAGGCTATAGGCATTCTTCTTACTATAATTTTCTCTGTTTTTTTTTCTTTAATGTGTCATCTTGCATTATTGAGCACGTATAAATAAATTTAAAACTTGTAGCTGGCGATCTATAATGATGAACCATGGCAAAAACCCACCCCATCTGGCGAGCAATAAGGCCGGAGATACATGCGTGCCAGGCCAGGTAGTTCATCAGAAATTAAAAGGATATTTTCAACAATCTTTCACCCATGTTTGTTACGTTACAAGTCAAGCATCTTCGAAGTAGTACAAAAAACTGTGACTTTTTCTTAATGCATTAGGAGCTTTTGCAAAGCTCCTGTCTGATCTTCTCTCCAAAATCGAAAATTCTTTTTTACGTAGTCTTTGATTCAAAAATAAGTTTCACCGCTGAACACAATTTGTCACATAAAAAGTGAATCTTCGGTCTACTGGCTCCACCTGTATTTTGAAATGATTCACAAGTAAGACCTTCTGTACGATTTTTCACGTTTTTGAGTAACAAAGGCTCGATAGCCGAGGACGGCGAGGAATCGTTACATGATGCTCATCATTAACACTTCAGTGGATCGATTAAGCTTACCATAAAATGTATGAAGTGATAGATGGACTTCCTTCTTCGAATTTTATTTATGTTTTGGAAAAATATTAAGATGTGCAATGTCATAAATTTTGTTGAGCCACATTTTTGCCGTAGCAAAGTGTGAAATGAGGCCTCGGATGTAATTAAATTATATTTACAGTTTAGAAAAAATTTGTCTCTTTGTGTGAGAGGTACCCGAATTAGTGGACCAGAGGTCCCATCTTCCAATAATATACACGTTTCGGAAAAACATTAAGATGTGAAAAGTTTGGTTCGAATCGGATGGTCCGTTCGCATGATTGTAGGGGCGCATGTAGATAAGTGGTTGAATTTTGTTATTTTATTTTTTTATTGGCCCCCAATATTTGAAGTTCGCCCACCTCTGACCTGGCCATCACAAGCTCTTCTGTTAAATAATAATTTTTGTTACAGGTGCTATGTAAGATGAGAAGTAGAATGTTATGTTGTTAATATTCTGTAATATTCTATTTTTAGAATAATGTTTTGAAAAGCTCTTTATTACACTGATGCTTCTTCTTCCCTCTTTCTATATTGATCTTGTAAGCTGTTATACTAGTTTACTTCATAGCGCAGTTAAACAAACCTTCGCCTAAGACTGGCTTGGGCCAGA
Source organism: Musca vetustissima (assembly GCF_032173495.1). NCBI lineage: Eukaryota > Metazoa > Arthropoda > Insecta > Diptera > Muscidae > Musca > Musca vetustissima. The sequence continues at coordinate 2,093 of NW_026875241.1, forward strand.
AGTAGCGTCGTGGATTCCCGTTCGGGAGATTGCAGGTTCGACCCCGCTGTGGTTCATTTCTAATATTATCGTTTTTTTTTTCTTTTTTTTTTGCCCTTTTTATTTTGTTTATGCATTTTTGTTTTCGCCAGTCAATTGCTTGAGCAAAAATGTTTTGTTTTATGGGTTGCTGTAAGTTTTTTCTGAAGACTGCTTCCTGTTATTAACAGTGATGCCATGAATGTTGTCACAAATTTCCCCTTGGCGAAAGTGGTGAAAATTTATGATGATCATACTTTCTCTTTCTTCTACCAACATCAATTAACTACTATGTATTTTGGGTGTATGAAATGTCGAAGAAGCCATATTAATTTTTGAATTTCGGATTAGTATTGGTGATTCAGCCATTTGACCTTTATTTTAACCGAGGTAATAAATGGTAGTGAACGAGGAGACATATTGGTCATTTTGATTAACATTTGCCACCGTCACTACACTTTGTATAACCCTGGAAGTTTTCTTTAAAGTGCAATTTTGCTGTTTTTGATCCTGGAAAAAGGATATTTTTTTTAGTGCCAGAGATTGGATTTTTAATCCTGTCCTGCACATTTTTCTTCGGATTTTGGTTTGAATTTTGGTGTTTTTCCTGATCTAGAATTGTTGCTGATTTTTGGAAATTACTGCCGGTTGATTTTATTTCTACCTTTGCTGTGCATATTTTCTTCCATATAAATCGCTTTTGATTACACAATCGCTGGTAAGATTAAAGAAAAATTGATAAAATTTTGTATTAGTTGATCGCTAATAGTTTGTGTGTATGTTTTTGTCCACTATTCTCAGGTTTCCTTTCCCCCCCGCACATAAGAAAAAAAAAGCCATACCCCTCTCAAGTCCACAAGCTGTTTTCTCTAGGAGAGAGACTGCAAAATGTTGTCAGTTTTAGTGGCTACCAAAACCTCCAGTATAGCTATGGCTCAGTTGTGCAAACAAGTGTAAAGTGTAATGAAGTTTTACTTCTGTTTCCATAAAAGAATACAAAAAAAGTCGTTGTAAATAGTTTGGTGGCGAAAAAAAATCAATATCGACCCAGAAAAACCAAGCAAGTCTTGGAAAAATTTGTTAAAATCATAAAAAAAAAATAATATGATCACCAAATAAGTATAGCATATTAATAAAATATTGTTGTTTCAAAAATATGAGCAGAAGAAAATAGAAACAATCAAAAGTGAAACAAATAGAAACAATATAGTGTTACATGTGTTTGTGTGTATGGTTTGAGAAATCGTCAAACAAACAAAAAAATATTGAAACTAAAAAAAAAGCTTAACAACAAAAATTCTGGAAAGAATTAAATTATATATATCAATATTCAATAATAAAACAGTGTTCATCAAGTTGGTAACTGGCATACGACGACTTGAAGTAAAAAAAAAAATTATTTGAGAATTAACTGCTATAAAATTGCTGAGATTTTTGTAACCTCCACATCCCCCCCTCCTGAAAGGCCTTTCATCGTGGGAGCACCGCAATTCAACGTAAGTCATAAAACTGTTATACTGGCAATAGGCAAACACCAACAATATATAATTCAGAGAGGGTTAAACCGTTATCTCTCTCTGGGTTATTGGGTTCTTTTCAGTTTTTTTATATTTGTTAAAATAAAATATTTCTAATTAATTTGAATTAATTAAATATTTAAAATTGTGCAAAATATTTATTTTACTGAAAAGAGGATATAACCCTATTGTTGTGTTTGTTTGTTGTTTCCTTTTTATTTCTGGTCTGTGTATGTTGAACAACAATCGTTATGTTAATGTTATTCTGTTAACAGACGACTGGCTGTTAACATAATACCTCGCTCTGTTGAACTATTGACAGAGGGTATACAGTTTGAGAAGCACTGCTTCGCTTTTGTTTCGATTGTATACTTCTGTTTTAACAAAAAAAAAAAAAAACAAAGCGATTTGATTTTTATTTTATATTATACGCAAAAGAAAATGAACATTGTTTATTATGATGATATTCTAATCATAATAATTTATTGAATATATTTATAATTTTTGATTTTAATCTTTCTTTCATATCAAATTTTTATACACACATACATATATTATTCTGCAATGTACATCAGCATGAGCGCAGGTCAATGCACTCACAGCTGATCTGTACAGAAGTAACATGATGCAGATATACACACAAACACACATATAAATATAACATTAATGCTTTACATTGATTTTCAGCTCTATATTTTTCTAAAATTTGTTTCATATTCGATTTTGAACTGATATTAAATAATTGATTTTTTTTAATTATTTTGCAATGTGTAATTGAATCAGATATTGTTAATAATCCCATTTTGGTATTTTCTTTTGATGCTAAATAATTGTTTAGTTACTGGTTTATTGAGGTGATCAGTTGTTAGTTATTAACTTTGTTTATTTAAAAATCGATTTTACGTAGTTTTTTTATTTTGTTTTTGATTTTTTTTTAGACTTAAGAACGATGTTATTTATAATAATTTAAATTTCTCCAGGATAGATTTAATGATTTAATTAATTGTTAAAATTTCCTATACTTTTAGAATAATTTAATATGGATTTGCTTTGAATAAATTTTGTTAATATGAATATGGAATAAGACAGAAATAGAGTTTGATTCACAAAAGGGGTTGGAAAAAAATTATTTAGGATAAGTTCATATGGGTTTACCATGGAAACATTTTCAATCTCATTTTGGATTGGTATGGTAAACAGGTTGGGTGGGCAAGCGTGCGTTTTTCACCTATGCACGTGTAAGTCAACAGTTGGATGAACAGATCTTTGTACTTCTTTAGGCTATAGGCATTCTTCTTACTATAATTTTCTCTGTTTTTTTTTCTTTAATGTGTCATCTTCTCTGCATTATTGAGCACGTATAAATAAATTTAAAACTTGTAGCTGGCGATCTATAATGATGAACCATGGCAAAAACCCACCCCATCTGGCGAGCAATAAGGCCGGAGATACATGCGTGCCAGGCCAGGTAGTTCATCAGAAATTAAAAGGATATTTTCAACAATCTTTCACCCATGTTCGTTACAGTTTTTGGCGCCCAACGTGTGGGGCCCGAGTGATTAACAAATTTGTCTAGATTTCTGAAATGATAAGTCTTGATACATCGTATCGTAGTGATTTCACTCTGGGTTCATTCTCAATTTTGGTTTTTGACTTTAATTTTGTTTCTCTACTATTTCAGTATATCTATGGTGGAGGGTATCCAAAGTTCGGCCCGGCCGAACTTAACGCTTTTGCACTTGTTACGTTACAAGTCAAGCATCTTCGAAGTAGTACAAAAAACTGTGACTTTTTCTTAATGCATTAGGAGCTTTTGCAAAGCTCCTGTCTGATCTTCTCTCCAAAATCGAAAATTCTTTTTTACGTAGTCTTTGATTCAAAAATAAGTTTCACCGCTGAACACAATTTGTCACATAAAAAGTGAATCTTCGGTCTACTGGCTCCACCTGTATTTTGAAATGATTCACAAGTAAGACCTTCTGTACGATTTTTCACGTTTTTGAGTAACAAAGGCTCGATAGCCGAGGACGGCGAGGAATCGTTACATGATGCTCATCATTAACACTTCAGTGGATCGATTAAGCTTACCATAAAATGTATGAAGTGATAGATGGACTTCCTTCTTCGAATTTTATTTATGTTTTGGAAAAATATTAAGATGTGCAATGTCATAAATTTTGTTGAGCCACATTTTTGCCGTAGCAAAGTGTGAAATGAGGCCTCGGATGTAATTAAATTATATTTACAGTTTAGAAAAAATTTGTCTCTTTGTGTGAGAGGTACCCGAATTAGTGGACCAGAGGTCCCATCTTCCAATAATATACACGTTTCGGAAAAACATTAAGATGTGAAAAGTTTGGTTCGAATCGGATGGTCCGTTCGCATGATTGTAGGGGCGCATGTAGATAAGTGGTTGAATTTTGTTATTTTATTTTTTTATTGGCCCCCAATATTTGAAGTTCGCCCACCTCTGACCTGGCCATCACAAGCTCTTCTGTTAAATAATAATTTTTGTTACAGGTGCTATGTAAGATGAGAAGTAGAATGTTATGTTGTTAATATTCTGTAATATTCTATTTTTAGAATAATGTTTTGAAAAGCTCTTTATTACACTGATGCTTCTTCTTCCCTCTTTCTATATTGATCTTGTAAACTGTTATACTAGTTTACTTCATAGCGCAGTTAAACAAACCTTCGCCTAAGACTGGCTTGGGCCAGAAGTAGCGTCGTGGATTCCCGTTCGGGAGATTGCAGGTTCGACCCCGATGTGGTTCATTTCTAATATTATCGTTTTTTTTTCTTTTTTTTTTTTGCCCTTTTTATTTTGTTTATGCATTTTTGTTTTCGCCAGTCAATTGCTTGAGCAAAAATGTTTTGTTTTATGGGTTGCTGTAAGTTTTTTCTGAAGACTGCTTCCTGTTATTAACAGTGATGCCATGAATGTTGTCACAAATTTCCCCTTGGCGAAAGTGGTGAAAATTTATGATGATCATACTTTCTCTTTCTTCTACCAACATCAATTAACTACTATGTATTTTGGGTGTATGAAATGTCGAAGAAGCCATATTAATTTTTGAATTTCGGATTAGTATTGGTGATTCAGCCATTTGACCTTTATTTTAACCGAGGTAATAAATGGTAGTGAACGAGGAGACATATTGGTCATTTTGATTAACATTTGCCACCGTCACTACACTTTGTATAACCCTGGAAGTTTTCTTTAAAGTGCAATTTTGCTGTTTTTGATCCTGGAAAAAGGATATTTTTTTTAGTGCCAGAGATTGGATTTTTAATCCTGTCCTGCACATTTTTCTTCGGATTTTGGTTTGAATTTTGGTGTTTTTCCTGATCTAGAATTGTTGCTGATTTTTGGAAATTACTGCCGGTTGATTTTATTTCTACCTTTGCTGTGCATATTTTCTTCCATATAAATCGCTTTTGATTACACAATCGCTGGTAAGATTAAAGAAAAATTGATAAAATTTTGTATTAGTTGATCGCTAATAGTTTGTGTGTATGTTTTTGTCCACTATTCTCAGGTTTCCTTTCCCCCCCGCACATAAGAAAAAAAAGCCATACCCCTCTCAAGTCCACAAGCTGTTTTCTCTAGGAGAGAGACTGCAAAATGTTGTCAGTTTTAGTGGCTACCAAAACCTCCAGTATAGCTGTGGCTCAGTTGTGCAAACAAGTGTAAAGTGTAATGAAGTTTTACTTCTGTTTCCATAAAAGAATACAAAAAAAGTCGTTGTAAATAGTTTGGTGGCGAAAAAAAATCAATATCGACCCAGAAAAACCAAGCAAGTCTTGGAAAAATTTGTTAAAATCATAAAAAAAAAATAATATGATCACCAAATAAGTATAGCATATTAATAAAATATTGTTGTTTCAAAAATATGAGCACAAGAAAATAGAAACAATCAAAAGTGAAACAAATAGAAACAATATAGTGTTACATGTGTTTGTGTGTATGGTTTGAGAAATCGTCAAACAAACAAAAAAATATTGAAACTAAAAAAAAGCTTAACAACAAAAATTCTGGAAAGAATTAAATTATATATATCAATATTCAATAATAAAACAGTGTTCATCAAGTTGGTAACTGGCATACGACGACTTGAAGTAAAAAAAAAATTATTTGAGAATTAACTGCTATAAAATTGCTGAGATTTTTGTAACCTCCACATCCCCCCCTCCTGAAAGGCCTTTCATCGTGGGAGCACCGCAATTCAACGTAAGTCATAAAACTGTTATACTGGCAATAGGCAAACACCAACAATATATAATTCAGAGAGGGTTAAACCGTTATCTCTCTCTGGGTTATTGGGTTCTTTTCAGTTTTTTTATATTTGTTAAAATAAAATATTTCTAATTAATTTGAATTAATTAAATATTTAAAATTGTGCAAAATATTTATTTTACTGAAAAGAGGATATAACCCTATTGTTGTGTTTGTTTGTTGTTTCCTTTTTATTTCTGGTCTGTGTATGTTGAACAACAATCGTTATGTTAATGTTATTCTGTTAACAGACGACTGGCTGTTAACATAATACCTCGCTCTGTTGAACTATTGACAGAGGGTATACAGTTTGAGAAGCACTGCTTCGCTTTTGTTTCGATTGTATACTTCTGTTTTAACAAAAAAAAAAAAACAAAGCGATTTGATTTTTATTTTATATTATACGCAAAAGAAAATGAACATTGTTTATTATGATGATATTCTAATCATAATAATTTATTGAATATATTTATAATTTTTGATTTTAATCTTTCTTTCATATCAAATTTTTATACACACATACATATATTATTCTGCAATGTACATCAGCATGAGCGCAGGTCAATGCACTCACAGCTGATCTGTACAGAAGTAACATGATGCAGATATACACACAAACACACATATAAATATAACATTAATGCTTTACATTGATTTTCAGCTCTATATTTTTCTAAAATTTGTTTCATATTCGATTTTGAACTGATATTAAATAATTGATTTTTTTTAATTATTTTGCAATGTGTAATTGAATCAGATATTGTTAATAATCCCATTTTGGTATTTTCTTTTGATGCTAAATAATTGTTTAGTTACTGGTTTATTGAGGTGATCAGTTGTTAGTTATTAACTTTGTTTATTTAAAAATCGATTTTACGTAGTTTTTTTATTTTGTTTTTGATTTTTTTTTAGACTTAAGAACGATGTTATTTATAATAATTTAAATTTCTCCAGGATAGATTTAATGATTTAATTAATTGTTAAAATTTCCTATACTTTTAGAATAATTTAATATGGATTTGCTTTGAATAAATTTTGTTAATATGAATATGGAATAAGACAGAAATAGAGTTTGATTCACAAAAGGGGTTGGAAAAAAATTATTTAGGATAAGTTCATATGGGTTTACCATGGAAACATTTTCAATCTCATTTTGGATTGGTATGGTAAACAGGTTGGGTGGGCAAGCGTGCGTTTTTCACCTATGCACGTGTAAGTCAACAGTTGGATGAACAGATCTTTGTACTTCTTTAGGCTATAGGCATTCTTCTTACTATAATTTTCTCTGTTTTTTTTTCTTTAATGTGTCATCTTCTCTGCATTATTGAGCACGTATAAATAAATTTAAAACTTGTAGCTGGCGATCTATAATGATGAACCATGGCAAAAACCCACCCCATCTGGCGAGCAATAAGGCCGGAGATACATGCGTGCCAGGCCAGGTAGTTCATCAGAAATTAAAAGGATATTTTCAACAATCTTTCACCCATGTTCGTTACAGTTTTTGGCGCCCAACGTGTGGGGCCCGAGTGATTAACAAATTTGTCTAGATTTCTGAAATGATAAGTCTTGATACATCGTATCGTAGTGATTTCACTCTGGGTTCATTCTCAATTTTGGTTTTTGACTTTAATTTTGTTTCTCTACTATTTCAGTATATCTATGGTGGAGGGTATCCAAAGTTCGGCCCGGCCGAACTTAACGCTTTTGCACTTGTTACGTTACAAGTCAAGCATCTTCGAAGTAGTACAAAAAACTGTGACTTTTTCTTAATGCATTAGGAGCTTTTGCAAAGCTCCTGTCTGATCTTCTCTCCAAAATCGAAAATTCTTTTTTACGTAGTTTTGATTCAAAAATAAGTTTCACCGCTGAACACAATTTGTCACATAAAAAGTGAATCTTCGGTCTACTGGCTCCACCTGTATTTTGAAATGATTCACAAGTAAGACCTTCTGTACGATTTTTCACGTTTTTGAGTAACAAAGGCTCGATAGCCGAGGACGGCGAGGAATCGTTACATGATGCTCATCATTAACACTTCAGTGGATCGATTAAGCTTACCATAAAATGTATGAAGTGATAGATGGACTTCCTTCTTCGAATTTTATTTATGTTTTGGAAAAATATTAAGATGTGCAATGTCATAAATTTTGTTGAGCCACATTTTTGCCGTAGCAAAGTGTGAAATGAGGCCTCGGATGTAATTAAATTATATTTACAGTTTAGAAAAAATTTGTCTCTTTGTGTGAGAGGTACCCGAATTAGTGGACCAGAGGTCCCATCTTCCAATAATATACACGTTTCGGAAAAACATTAAGATGTG